>NC_045737.1:7701616-8001616 GCF_008692095.1 Etheostoma spectabile
ACTTTAGCCTGGATTGATGGGATTATATAAATACAATGGTGTCATGCTAGTCAAACAGCATATTTCTACCAAATTTCCCTCTCCAAAATCACTTCAGAACAGTAACGTTAGTCACAGCGCTTACTTCCTCTGGTGTTTGTAAAGCATTCAAGTTTAACAAAGAATGATTCACATTAGAAAAGATCCTTTTTCATTTTTATCTTCTATGTAGATGCACTCCCCTACAAAATCACCACGGTAGTCGAGAATGATTTATTATTTCCGATAATGTCATCTTTAAAAATGACTTCTTCTTTTTTCATATCGCAATACATATCGCAGGGGGAAAAAAATATTGCAATGTCAGTTTTTTTCTAATATTGTGAAGGCCTACTTGGATAGTAGGCTCTTATGTACAATCACAGAGTTAATCTGTATGTTTGTTTAGCGTACCTATCTATTTGTTACTTGTACTACAGCTAAATTAAGTAGTTGTTAATGGTCATGGATAGAATGTAGAAGTGGTTCTAGAAAAAGTTTAGTAACAATTTAATAGTTTTTACATGTCAATTTTTTTAAACGGGGGATTCGCAACTTTTTTAATGTAGTAGCCAATTTGAAAGAAGAAGAAGAAAAAAAAACGCAGGTGAGAGCTACTCATGTCTTATCAGGGTTCAACAGTTCTTTTTCCACTTGCCCAGTCAAATCAAATAATTCAACAAGCATTCTCCGGCGGGGACAAGGGGATGGGGGTAACGAATGAGCAAGAGGGTTGTTATATTTACTTGCCCCTGGCCCTCGGCAACCCTTATTGTTGAACCATAATTATATTACTAGTTACATTTATTGACATATCATACCAAAACAGGTTTTACATTTTAAATTTTAACACGTCAAACACAATGTATCTTGGGAGGCAACGCCAGTATAAAGCCAAGTGTTTATACACAAGATCAAAGGAATTTTATATTTGAATAATACCACTGACATACAGGATGTTCTGTGATACTATAAGATAACAGCTAGTACTATTATTATATATTCTCCTTGGAGGATTTCAAACGATTGGATAGATGTCCAAAGTTGTTATGTTTTGGTTCCGGCTTATTTTCTTCTTCTATCGTCATCCTAACATTCATATTGCAGAGTGTGTGCTGAAGCCTACTATGAAAAGCCTTAAAACAACATGGCCTGTACCACCTATGCCAAACTCATTTCAGTGAACACACAGGCAAAGTGAGGAGAGGAAAGCCCCAGGCTTAAGAGCACAGCTGTTCAACTCAACATTGTCCAACTCTGCCATGGGCAAAAAAAGGATAGATGAAGTGAGAGAGGTGGAAAGGCAGAATAGGATGTGCAGAGACAATAAGGGGAAATGTGATAGCATTTCTCATTGTTTCTCCAAAAGTACATATTCATTGACAGAGTACATACATGATGTACACTGTATATGATAGTATGCTATTAACCTGCCATGATCAGTAACAGAATGTTGTTTTGATCTGTGCAAAATCCTTCACCAGTTGGACAACATGTTATGCAGGCTAGTATTGCCTGTAGTCCTTAGTTAATGCTCTCACCACTCTACTTGTCCTGTTGTCACACTTGCACTTAAGGACCCTGGGAAATACAGCACGTCGCATTTCACACTTTCTGTTGGTCAAAAGAATTCAACACACATAATATGCAAACTCAGCTGCACGTTGCCAACACAATGCGTAGGCCTGGCAGGCCCCGGCTCATCCATATGCAAATGCTAAATGGAGCAGGCGCAAAGAAGAGTGGGGAAAGGAGTTTGAGCGTGAACAGCACAGAAGAAAGAAAGGTAAGAGGGAAGGAGTCTGCATGCAGTAAGGAGTGCAGGAGAGAGGACCCACTGCTCTTTTTACAGCATGAGGCGCTGCATTGTTGAGGGAGTCTGCAGAGATGTGAGCATCCATGGCGATTGAAAACAGATGCCGAAGAGAGAAGATGGATGGATGGAGGGATGACAGCTACCTCTCAGACAAACGATGAGGAAGAGCAGGATAAGGAAGGTTTTGTCGTTGAACAGATGAAGAGGAGTGTGACAGCTCCATGCTAATGTCTTATAGCTTTAGCCATAGCTGTACTGACCCTGGTTGACTTTACCCAGACAGCCCGAGTTGCAGAGGGAGCGGACCATCCCCGGCTCCCAGCAGCTCCGACCCTTCATCCCACTCTCTGCAGGCCTGATCCCACTCCACGCTCCCTGAGACGCAACACTGCCCTGGGCCACTACATAATCCCAGCGAGGGGGGGGGCAGAGGTAGCGGCTTTCCCTGTTCAGCATTGCAGCATGCAGGCACATACATGCATACTCACACAAGTACATACAGTACACAGACAGGGGAGCGATGCAGGTGCTCCCTCGTGTAACTCCTTTCTCCTCACGTGCATTTCCTCCCTTTGTTCCTGAAATTCATGCGCACTCAGGATACACACATTCACAAAGCTCGGCACATTTACAATTCTCCTCCACATGCTTCTCTCAGTGCAGTGCCGATTGGAGATGGAGGGAGGGAGAGCGTGAGTGAGTGAAGCAGAGAGGAGATAGGACTCGGCAGCCAGCAGTCATTTAGGACCAGAATGCATTGCTTCCTCTCTGTTACCTCCTCCCTGACAGAAAAAGTCAACTATTTTAGGAAAGTGAAATGGCAGAGATGGTATTAAGTAAAGGCTATGTCATGGAAATGACACCACAAGGAGCTTATGTATTATGTATGATGAGACATGAGAGATGAAAATATGTCAGAAGTTTCTTTTTTATTATTATCTGTTTTATTATTAACTGGTAGTGCCACTAGACCAAGGGCACAAGGTCAAATAAGACATCCATCAATAAAATGTCTATTTCCACTCCCTCTGATTGATGTGTCCTTCTGTTATCCTCTGTCAGAATCTCTTTATTGTGCTGAACAACAGCTGCTGATGGACCTCTTCAAAATTGACATCCCACAGACAGACCAGTGTCACTGTTCCAATACAACACAATTCATGCTGTAGTTAGCCCTGGACTGCAATAACAAGCCTCACTCCCTCCCTTTTCAAAGCAGGGGAAGGTCATTGTTCCAATATTACTGACAATGTACATATCACACTGTACTGTAACTCAAGGACACCTAAAGTTAACTGTGGGTTTCTGCGAACACATACTATACATTACATAACACCAATTCTAGGTCGGCCAAGCCTATTATATATTGTTTATTTTCACATGTATTCCATTGTACAGTATCACCATATCCTGTTAACAAGTTACAAATTTCTGCTAGTCAAATGAATAATATAGAGCAAGCTATAAAAATATATATCAAAATTAGTTATGAACTTTTTGTTTTACACATTCAGTATGAAGAGTTTGGTCTCATGTAATGCATAACAAGGGAAGACAGTTAATTGCTTTGTACATTAAGTTGATTATTTTATAATGCATGTGATTATGTTACTGTGATCGTGGTTAATCGATATCTAAAAATATCTTTAATATGTTGTAATAGAAATTTCAGGCATATCATCTAGACCTAAGGCTGGACGATAAACCAAATGTATCAAATTACTAGCATTGTGAACCCCTTGGAAATCTTAATATACTCTCATTTCAGTAAATAAATATTCAGAATCTCATAAACAACCAACCAATCAGCTCAAACTGTAGAAGTCCAACATCTTTATCTGGTTAGGTATAACTAATCCAGACAAACATATACAAGTGAGCCAGCACAAAATAGTATGTCATGTACTGAGGTGTATTAAAAAAACCTAGCATTAACATACTCTTTAGGGTGTTATTAATGTAATTAATCAGTATATTTTAGTTGGCCAGAACACCCTACACCTTAGGTAATTGTGCGATTAGGCAAAGGAAAGCAGCCTCTCCCTAATCACAAATCTATTTTTACACTTACATGTATCAGTAACGCTATAAATATCTCTGGGCCATTGCTTCAAGAAAAGCATTGGATGTCATGATGCAACACCAATTCCTCCTCCAATGGCCAACAACAGCATGGATAAAATACAAATAAGGCGGTATACACACAATACTAAGTGCAACCCTGTCTTGATTGAAAACTGCAACAGTATCACATTAAGCTTGTCGGCTGTACAATCCGTGTTGTGGTAAATCTGTAAAATATCTGATAACAGCAAAAACAAGTAACAGGGGAGGGCTGATGTGGACTGAAGTGAGGTGAGAGAAGTGCTGACGGGGAAAGGTTGTTGGTTTGTAAATAAATAACATCCCCTAAATGTCCTTGGGCATGTTCAAGGGGGGTGTTGGAGCATAAAACCTTAATTCATTTCATACTTGACCATCATCATTTCTTTTCTTCAATTCTTTTACCATGCAAAGAGAGCCAAACCTGAATGGTCAAAACAGCAGACTTTGTCTGATGCATCGGGGGTCTATTTTGGGGTTTATTAACTTATTTAAGCTAAATGATATGTAATGTAATGTTAAACAGTTCAACCTTGTTTTCAGCTATTACTCCTAATGTTACTCACTTTGAGCTGCATTTTTGTGTATGAAATTATTACCATTATCTATGGATTAAACTAAGATAAATCAAGTCACTGTCGGGGTGCTGAATGGCCGGTTAAAACTGAAATACTGCTGTAATCAATTTAATGTTGTAAACTACTAAATGTCACCATTATTAAGTAGGACACATAATTATACACTATATATGTAATCATAGTTATAAAAATGACATCTAAATGAACCATTAATAATTTCTTAATACAGTTGACTCCATCTATACAATATCTATATCTCTATAAGAGTGATATAGTTTTAAAAACTATCTGGACTAAATACTGAAACTAAGTTGCACCAAATAGTACATAATATTCAGTCCCACATCCCCGATTAGTTACTGGAGGAGACAGTCGAAGGCCAAACCATCTGAAAGACAAACTACATAGAGAGAGCACAATAACAGCATTAAGATCCAGGAACTCTCAAACAGCCTGATACACAAGCCAAGCTTATCAACCCCAGCTTAAACAGCTCAAGAAAAGTGTTTAACCGTGGGAAGGAAGTCATTTTAACAGGAAAAATAACCTTTTAGAAGTCAAACTCAAAGTTTAAGACCTTTTTAAAACATTTTGTGGTGTCATTTCCAGCAGAAATACATATACATGTTATTGATCCATGCCAAAAGACCACATTATGCTAGACAGTGCTGCCTCACTGTCACTCATGCAACAGAAGACCACTTGCTTGAAAGAACCAGAAAGACTATCGACTGCAGTGAAACACAAGCTGAAACTGTGGGCTCCTAATGGACTGATGCTTCTCCTGTGGCAAAAACAACCAGCTTATCCAAAGGAGGTAGAAGATCTTTAATTTAACCCAAGATGTAAGAGTTAAGAGTACTTGCTTCCTGTGTCAGCCTGCACTGGCTCAGATTAGAGAAACCATGCATCAAGTTTATGATATAGCTATCACAAGAAGACACAACACCTCATGTCAATGACCCAAGCAGCAGAGTGAAATTACAGCTGACTCTCAAAATGCTGGGGCAATTAATCATCCAGACCTGAGTGCACTTAGTCATCACTGACAAATAAACTCGAAAACATGTAGCATTTTTTGCGTGGCAGCTGTTGGTGTTGGCACTGTAATAACCTCTGTGAGTGCTGCCTTTAAAATGCTGATGCTTAAGGGGTCTGCAGAAATATATATAAATATATATAAAGCATGTAGAAGTAATGGTAGTAAAATTATTTGTTCTCATTCATATGCAAATACAGATGCTCCAATTAAAAAAAAAAGAAAAGGTGTCTACTACAGACAGACAGTAAATGGAACCTTTTTCCATCCTGAATAAAGATGCTACTACAATATCAAGGGATAGACCGATTATCAGCAGTTTGCAAATTATCTGTATCTGCATTTTATTTGATTGATAACCAATAAGATTAATTAAAAAGTGCGTTACTTTGGCTCGGCTACAGCCATGTGTCCATCTGCTCTGTTTGACCCACCACTGAGTCTGACTTAATGTCCCACCCACAACACCATCTGATTGGCTACATGTTATACGAGTAATAGCCAATCAACACTCATCACCCTCGCCTCTGTTGACATGCAGGAGCCTCGAGCAGAAGTGTCTCATTCTCCGCTCGAAGCTGGTTGAGCTTTTTACCTTGTGGCATTTCTACTTTACAAATATTGGTTTCATGAACTACTAATAACCTGTCTCGGCCCTGTTTTGACCAGTATTGGTCAATCCTTAGTATCAACAGCCTTGCTTTTCGAAAAGTATGCAAATCTTGCATTGAAGACGTGATAAACCATCCTCATAAGCAATGACCACTACCAAATGTGTCCATGGCTGCTGGCCAGAGTTGCAAAAATGAGCAGTATTTTGAACATTTGCTCATTAAAGAATAGTTTTAGTTCAGTGATATTTTTGTGATGTCTTACATGTAGGATACAGTTTAATGGGCTTGAGGTCAGGTGTTTCCAAAGACGTGCGAGACATAATCACATCGTAAGACCACCAGACATAAGAAGGGTCTTTCTTTCCCAATCCCATGACCAATGCTGCTACTAACCCTGACTCGGCTCTTGCCAACAGAAAAAGCACACACAAGAACTAAATGAAAGGAAAAAAGGGTGTGTGAAAACACAGAAGACAACACAAAATAATTACAAAACATGTTTTCCCTTTTCCTCTTTTTCCTAATATGTTCAGAATAATCTTCTACACCATCAGTTAGAGAGACTGTAAGCCACAGACCAGTCTACTTTATTAAAATGGATACAAACACAAATTAAGCCATTCAGTCTCCCACTGTGCACCGATATTTTATTTTCTTATGTTAAGCCCAACTATACTAGCATCATATACTGAACCAAGAGCTTGGCTGAAAGGAACCTTAATTAAACTTGATTAAAAGAAATTAGAATTTTTGTTTTTATCTCTCACTGCCTGTGGCACAAAGAGCCAGACGGAAAGTTTAAATTAATTTTGCTTACAGAGAAAAGAGCTTTCAACATTGGTGACCTTTCAACAACAACAGTATCCAGCCCACTTGGCAGATTGCAGTGCTGTGGGAAAAACACTCTTAGTTGACATAAAGAGCTAAACTTGACCTGCGAAAAAGATGTGTCACAACACAGAAATCCACTAAGAGGATAAAAAAGAAGGAAAATGGAAAACCTGAATACTGAACCTCTATTGTCCTAGCTGATCGCCTAATGACCTGCTTCTATTCACATTCTCAATTTCTCAACTTCGCCTCGCTGCTGATGAAGCAGAAAAGCTCTAGAGCGAGCGACAGAGAGAACATGTGGGTGTTGACCGGAACACAATGTGAGAGTACTAATTAATTCAAGTTTCATGCAGCAGGTCACTGGACACACTTGAGTCCTACAGAGCAGACAAAACTCCTTTACAACAAAGGACAGCACAATTATCCCAGGAATGTAGTATGGATCCTGTAACAATGCAGTGCTTCAATAGTGCTGTTCACTGACTGTATAATCATAATTAACATAATTTCTAGGTCCTTTGAATTGAGTAAACAATGGTCCAATACCAAAACAGTCAGGTAAGAGACTAGAGGCGAGACTATTACAAGCACAATATTACAACCTAATTATCTAGCTTAGACTCACACATTTATAATCAAGCAGAAAGGAAAATTATTTCTCATAATATTATATTCTAAGACATGTGACCTCTATTTCAAATGATAATTCCAGTTATTTACAACTACATTCTGCTAGTTTTGGTGTGATAAAAAAAAAGAACAAACAACTTTTGCACACCATTTCATCTAATCAGTGTTCTGATAGTGTTCCTGTCATACTGTTAAGAAGTATGAAGGTAAACATGGTTGATAATGTGAGAACGCATAGCTAAGATTTGAGCACTTGTAGAATATGATTTGAGAGCTTGTAAAAAAAAAAAAAAAATCTGTATTCGTAGATGCACTGTGAGCACAAAAAAAATCTGTGCTCGTATTTATTTTCTTTTTTCACTTCAGTCACTTTTCCAGTACAACCACAACTCAGTGATTACAACCTCTAGAATCTGTTTTGTCTGAATATGCTCTCTCGCATCACACAGCGGCAAGTCTGAGCCCTCAACACTTTTTGCCATACTTTTGGTGCAAGACTGCAGGACCTGGAGCTCAGTTTGACTGTTAAAAGTGTTAGGATAACTAAAATGTATTTATTTATAAGCAGGGTTAATTTGCTAATGCTAGCTTGCTATTCCACCAACACTAGTGGTGGGCTCCAGGGGGGTTGTGTTGCTGCTACCGGGTCCGTCGGCAGCAGAGCTTTCTAGCAATCTTCACGCTGGCAGAGCCTTACTAATGGCGGTCCGTCCGCGGCTGCACCGCCAATGTAAAAAGTGTTGTTGATAATTAAGGTTTTTACAGTATTTAGAAGTGGGCTGGCTGCTAGTTAGCTAATGCTAACTTTCATGCTACATAAATAAGCTGGACAGAGTTATCCCTTATCTGGTGATAGAAACCCTGCTGTCCTGTTGGCTCAGAGCAACAGACTAAGTCCACAGGTACAAATTAAATTTGCACCAAATGTATCACAAGAAGTGATAAAAAAGTCGAGGGCTCAGACTCGCCGGTGTGTGATGCGAGAGAGCACATTGCAGCAACAGATTGGAGAGGTTGTAATCACTGAGTTGTGGTTGTACAGGAAAAGTAACTGAAGTGAAGAAAAAAAAAAAAAGTACAGTTCAATACGAGTTCAATTTTAGTTGTACAAGATCTCAAATCATATTCTACAAGTGCTCATATTTTGCACCATCTTTACCTTCATAAAGAAGCGTGTGTATGTGGGTGTGTGAACCGTTATAGTCTAGTATACACAGGTGAACAACGCCTTTTTCCACTAACTTTGTTATAGATGAGGACAACACCTATAACCATAACATCATCATCAAAGATGGCCACAACTTTGTCATTGGAAAGCTTAAAAGACATAACATAAATAATCATCACTTTGTGATTTTTTGTTTGATTTGTCATGTTTTTAATTTTGTTGACTAAAACTAGAGGAAAACCCTCAAAAGCAATCAGTGACTATAACGTCTTAATGAAAATACATTTTCATTCAGAAAAAGACTAAATCAAAATGATGTGCCCAAAAAGGTTTAAGTTAACTGTAAAATAGGGACATTGTGTTACGTGAACTTGTTGAAATGTACATATCACATTTGTCAGTACAGCTGTTTATAACATTTTGAATATGGATATTAAAATCACTTCATACTTTTGACAAGATGGCAGCACAAACAGACTTTCCTTTAACTATTTGAGTGTATTTCTTATTCATAACAGCATGTTTCAGAAGCTTCTAGAAGTTGCTTTCCACTCTGCTCCTAAAGGAAACACCCACCACGAACATTTTGGCCGATTAAATGGGTGCAGGGAAAGACTGTTGTTACCTGGATGGCTGTCCCCAATGAAGGCAGTTCAGGGAGACTTGGATGCTTCTCTACAGGGTGCTTGATTTGCATGCGTTAACTGTGGTGGCTGAGAGAGGCAGGGGATAGTGCGCTCTTGTAGAATTAGTAGGCTATTGAAATGCAGTTGTCGGTCAATATAATATGATTTTAATTGAGATTTATGCCATGGGCCAAATAAAAAAATTAAAAAAATACAAAGAAATAGTCATCCAAAAACTGCACCTATTGTATGTAGTCAGAGGCCAAAAGGGCAGATACTTGAGCAACCCATTTGCATGTGCCTGCTGTAAAATGTTTGTTTGCTCTTTTACAGAAAATAGGGGCTTTTGGTCAGAATATCCATCAAAACTTCTCAAACCACTTCTGCAGCATAATATCAGGACGAACATGCAAAAACCAAGATGAGATAAGATGAGATGGAAGCGCCATCCCTGCTGTCCAGACAGCACTCACCCATTGATGAGATGTTTTAGAGTCCATTTAACATACTTAGGCCCTGTGTGGTTTCAAAATACAGAGGAAGACAAGAATAAAGAGAGAGGAAGTGAAAATTTAGATGTAGGAGAGAAAATGCCCAGCAGCTTAAAGGTGCCCTGCAACACAAAACCGTTTTTTTGATTTTTATATGTTAGGTGCATATGCAGGGTAGGAAATTAGCACCCCCCACCAGCCAATGGCGAGAACTTTATCAAAGTGGCGGGTGACTTTGCCTTGTATACCAGCCACGGTGGCGGGTGGATTGTAAAACATTCCTTGTAACGGATTGGACAGCTTTTGTCAAAGAGTGCTGTTGTTAAGTAACAATCATGCACAGTGGAATCGCATTACGTTACTGCTTATGAATCCGCAACATTTACAGATTTTGCTGCATCATAATAAAAACATACAAATACCAAAATAACGGAAGGCTTTTTATTGTGAAGAACTTATGGGAAATTAAACAGTTTACAGCCGGGGATTTCACCACGCATATTTCCGTCAACTCCAGACTTTTGTCGAGTGGTTTTCAGAGCTAGTCCGTGACAACATGTAGTTGAGCTGAGGTACAGTCAAAAGGAAAATTATTGGTAAAAATAAATGCGGCAACATATCCCCGGTGTTATAAGAGGCCCGCCGCGGAGTCAGCGGTAGCTGTTGAGGGCAAAGTAAAGAAAAAGAGAAGGTACTTTTTGAACAAGTGGCGTGATGATGACGAAGGGAAAACGAGGGAATAGTTAACCTACCTTCCCGACGGCCAGTCCCTGCACTGGGCTTACTGTCGAACCTACACAAAACCGTCACGAAATGTCATGTCAAGTGCACTGCTATACAGCTGGGGAAGACAGGACCCCAGGAGCAGAGTGTGTACAAACATAAATATGTATTAATAATAAAAAATAATGTATTGAAGTAATTCAAAATATAATAGTGCACTTTTTATAAATTTGAATTCTGGAAAACGTGGCTGGTAAAACTGGGCATCTACCAGCCACTGTGGTTGGAGGGCAAACCCAGTCCATATGTGTTTGTGTTATGTCGTGAATATGAAAATGAACTACTACCTCCTCTGTCACCTCTAGCCACAAAGAATAAGTGGAGAAATCAGGCCAATTACAGAAGCTGGTCCGTCTAATGTCATGTTGCCTGAGCTCATTACTATTCATTAAGGTTGCCGATAGGCAGGCTCTCATGGGCTAGCTAGCCAATCAGAGTCAAGCAGCTTAGCTCGTTGAATATTAATGAGAGTTGGATCAAATGGAGTCTTCCAGCAGGCTTTCTATACCACACTAGAATGGCTTGAAACAAGGTAACCAAGGCATTTTTTCCACAAAAAATGTTACACAGTCCATGGTAGAACTTCAGACATTACCACAACGTAATTAAATAAAAGTTAGAAAACAGGCAGCAAGCCCAGTAGAAATAGGACAAAAAAATGAGTTTGATTATTAGAAAATACTGTAAGAAAAACAACAACAACAACAAACACAATGGAGTTTCTAAGAGCAAGTCAGACCAGTAGGAGAGGAAGCAAGTGGCATGTAACTCAAAGATCGATGGTTGCTGGGACGTGCAGTTTATAGAGGGAGTGTGAGTTCAGAGAGGTCAAATCCATTATGAGCCAGCAAAGGTTTAATTTCACAGGAACAATTGGCTGTTACATTCACAACAGATTTGAGAGACAGAAAATGGAGGATGAAGTCACATATGGCTGAAAAAAAAAAAAAAACAAGGGATAGAAAAGCACCAAGAGGATCATTTATACTTGGACAGCACAGTGTTTGTGATCTCTGTGGAGAGCTTGGCTAAATCTGGCAGTGATGTTTATTATGTTACAAGCGGACTCTGATCTCTTTGTCCCTATTTCCCTCGTCATTGAGGACTGAGCTGATCAAGCAAATCGGCCACTGCCGCCACACGTGAATTACATCCAAGACAAATAAGGACAAATGATTCGACACACAGCCCCTGCACAGCTAATTGATGTGGATGATAAACAAGCCATCTGTCATTTCATAGCATCCTTTTGCAAGCTCAGAAAATAGTGCAGGTTAAATATTAAAACAAATACAGTATTCTATTTAGATTAATAAAGCTTCTCCGTCAGGCTCTATTTTACAGATGTCATCAGAAATACATGTTACTTTATTAGTAAATCATTATTTATTGCCATGTTAACTGGTGTAATAAAACTAACCTCAGCCAACACTCAGTCCTACTAAAGAGAGATTCTTCACTTTTCACATTGGAAAGAGAGCAAAACAATACATTAAATACATTCTTCAACAATGTTTTAAATTCCCTGTTAATGGAGGGACATTTTTACATCTTACTTTCTTACTTTATTAAATTAATCATTTCTTTAAATAATTTTTATTCATTTATATTTGTATTTTATATGAATCTATAATAATGTTTTCCAATTTCATAGCGGAGTTTGTCACCTGAATGAGCTCAGATGTTTACTGTATACACTAACACTGGAAATAAGCTTGACTTGTCCACTACAAATCAGCCAATATTTACCAATATACTGTGATAGAAGGTACACCGTATATACACAGCTGCATCCAATCATCTTAACCAGATACACATGTATGCACACAAATACGCACACACACATTCCTGAGCACAACGGTAATGGAAGAAAAGCCAGATACTTACAAGAGGAATACTGCGTCTCTACGCATCTCTATTTTTCCCTCCAGACTTTGCAGGACAATAGAATGTTTAAAGCAAAAGAAACGAGTGAAGAGGGACGAGTTGAAGAAAGCCGTGGGTCATTCTATTCAGAACTTAAACCCCTGCTGGAGCAGAGTAAATAGCTTTTGGAGAGAAAGGAGGAGAGAGAAAGAGGGAGGGGGTGGGAAAACGAGACAGCGAGTGAGAGGGTGACTAGAAGAGAGAGGAAGAGCGAGTGCTGGAGTGAATGTAAAGGGGAAAAAAACAGTCAGGACCAGGAGGGGTGGAAAAACACGACAAATGAAGCTTGTTTAGGCAGGATGTCCTAATTCTGTTTCAGGACCATGGACAGAGCTCTACCTTTTACTGTAAAAGGTACAATTCCAGCAAGGATGTGAAATAAAGAAGAAAAGAGAAAGATACAGGGAAAAAAATAAAAGAAAAATAACACAAACAAGAGGATAAATATGTGTAGTGACCGAACCCCTACAAGTAAATCTTGTGAACACCAGTTTACTCACACACGTAACCAAAGTTTGTTGAAGTGAAACATCCCCCAAGAACTGTCAGATGCACTCACTCAGTGCTGATGCAGCTCAATGCACAGTTGTTTGAACTCAAGATACACGTCAGCTGGCATGCTGGGCACATCAGGGTCACGTGCCGGAAGAGAGCTTCTACCATGGGTCTGTAACTGCTGCTATTACTGTCCTGCCTACCTCAGCTGTATCTGTCTGAACTTAGCTACACACAGAGAAACCACTAACTGGATGACTGGTTCCAGCATTCATAAATTTCTCAATTTGTCCACCATCTTCCACTAAACATTCACAGTTTCCTCAAAAATTCACCATCTAAGCATATTTTACTGGTGTTAAATTCAAATAGGAGCACATGCCAGACATGCATATTAAAGCCACGACTGGAACCGGTGATTAAACGGGCTGTGAGCTCACTTTCACAAGCAGTGGCAAGAACAAGACATGGAACCTACAAAAGAGATCATGTTGAAGTGAAGGGAAACACTGCCACCTGCTGAACTTTTGCCCAGTGAGCTGCTAGAAATCCAATCTAAACTTAAATTGGAACAAGATGCACTCATGGAGGGACAGGCAATTTACAAAAGATGGTTTATAAATGGAAAGGCTGCAAATCTCACACCAGTAGGCTACTAATGAGAAATTCATGTAATGGATTCAGGGTTCAGGTCATTTGTACATAGAAAATAATCTCATGGCTCAGAGACAAAGAGAGACATGAGATTAAAGTTGAAACAGAAGTCTTACAGCGCATTTTTAGATTTAAGATTTTAAAACCTGCTTCTAGGGCTAAGAAAAGATAGAAGCACTTTGGTCGCTATCCACTAGAGCTGGGCGATATGGAGAAAATCAAATATCCCGATATCGATATTGTGGCGATATTGTAGGGTTGACAATTGGCGCTTTCACAAAAAAAAATGAGATTTCTGATGAATAATCGGTTATGTTGGTATAATAACAGCTAGAGCAGTCTGGTGTGTTCAAAAAATTACATCACTCTACTGTAATGCAGCCTTTAAAACCAGGAAAAGACAACACTTGTGTCATATCAGGATATTACAATATCTACAATTTAAGACGATATCAAGCCACATATATCAAAATCAATAAAATATCTATATATTGCACAGCCCTACTATCCACACACGATGTGCCCAGGGTTTGTACTGTGCTCCTTCTCTGTGCTGAGGAGATCATTAGGAGCTCTTTGTTCCACTGACGGAGAGGACAGGTTAGTGAATGTCATGGATCCATGATTTCCTAACACAATGGAGATACCAAGATGCTCTGAAAGAGCCTAATAGCAAAATTATTAACATATAGCTATTTAGTAAGGTGTTGGAAGCATTACTCCCAGTCTCAACACTATACATAATACACTTCATGAATACTTCATTTAATGTAGACAGACCCGCACAATGTCTCTTTTCTCACATTCTGAAATCCTCCTCCCACAGATAGATTAGCTGTGAAAGGAAATGTTAGAAAAACACAAAGACACACGCACACACATTCTTTCACTAAGCTTTGAAGCAGTTACTGAGTCAAAGGTTTAACAAAATACTATTAACTGCTTCATCAAATAAAGGTCTAATGCATGGCGAGCAATTATATCACTGATACAATAATTACTACAGATTTAAAATAGTGTGTTTTACACAAAGTATTTAAGAGGTTCTGAATGCGTTACAATCTACAACGTGCTATGAAGGTAACCGTGAGCCTGGTGTGACGAATGGCAGCAGACTCACAGAATCTAAGATACACAGACGCAGACGTCTTTGTTTGTTTTCATGCATTTAAATGGCAACAGCTTGCTAAGAATGGTGGGATGAAAAGCATCATCTTGCAAATGCTATGGTACCACATTTGGTCTAACAGCTTGCCTGACATCAAACCTGTATCAGGAACAGCTGCTCTTCCCTTCACTATGTATCAAACAGATACACTAGGTTTTTACTTTAAAAAGGCATTGGTAGCTACTGGATTCGGAAATATTTCTGTATATTTTGTGCCTGATGAACTTGTTTGTTTAACACATATGTGGGAAAACAAAAAAAGCTAATAATTAAAGGGGACAATATATAAAAAGGACATTGAATTGTGGTGGTGTAGCTGGATCGGAATACTGTATTTGAACTTGACAACAGACCATGTTGCAGAAAATATACATATTGCAAACACAAACAATCACACAGTAAAGCAGGTAGTTTAATAGCCTAACCTTTTCAAAATACAAATGCACCGACATTCCTCCCCTGCTTACAGTGGTGAGCTAAAAAGTACTCTCATTTTCCCAGTCTATATTTAGTGATCTGACTTTCAAATAGAGGCCAGAGGAACTTATAGCCTGTCTCAGTCTCTGTGGACCCTGTCTGCATAAGACTGGGGCAGAGAGGCTTTGGGATGATGCCAGGGTGAAAAGTGAAGAAGAAATGGTCTTCCCAGGCTTTTCCCACAGCCTTTGACCTGCAACACCTAATACAACTATAGAAGAGTAAGTCCTCTTGGAAAGGAGAGTATTCTGTTGTCAGGCTGAATGGAAGCACAGTTTTTAACGGTACCATTAGCATACTCTAATTTGTTTTCCAACTCCACTAAGCAGACGGCACTGCCCTATTCTGGCTCACACTGGAATCTGAATTACATTCAAGAAGGAGTGTATGAGCTGAAACACCACCTGTGCTGAATATCAAATGCCAGTGGAAATTGGAAACTCAAATATAACCAAATATCTGCGGACCATAGACACAGAGCACATCTCGTCAATTTTGTCTGCTAGCAACAACAGAAAAAAGCCTAAAAACTGCTGTGTGGAGATATTCACTACCAACACGGTAAATAACCCATGACTTAAGTTTTTATAAGCTGCCGACCGAAAGAATGTGCTTTTATGAAGACAAAGGTGGATACAGATGTGAAGAATCAGCAGGGAGAATAGGAAGACTGTCGGATCCTGACACCAACCAAACAATTATAAAAACCTAAGTTATGGGTTCTTTACATTGCAGGTGGTTCATATCACCACACCAGCTTTTAGTCATTTTTTTGCTAGCAGACGAAATTGACGAGGAGGAACCTTAACGCAATACAAATCAATGAAGAGCGGAGGGTTCTTTTCCCCTCCGGTGGGGGCAGTTTGCTCAACATACTAAACCACCGTGCTGAACACAACTTTCACTTGGGATGATGTTGATCACAAGATAAACACACTTTTGTATGTTTACCCATGACTGTATCAGCCCAGCCTAGATTCATCAAGGTCAAATTCTGACCAATAATATCAGTGCCTCATGGGTGTGTTACCCTCCTACAGCTTGCACTCAGGCTATAAAAGGCATTCCATGAAACTTAAATTTTCAATACAAGTAGCCGCTCGCTCCAGTTGCCCTTACCAGACTGATCGTTCATCATGCGGATGGCTTTAGCTTTGGCCAACTCCAGTGCTGTGACCCATCTCTGCCGCTCCACCTCTGTGCTAGCCTTCAGGTGGTAAGTGCGGCCGCCACTGCTCAGGACAATATTGCAGGCATCCTCTGTGTCGATGTGTGCTGTGGCCAAGTTGATTGTTCCACGGCACGTATGGGCCATCTCTGCCTGCGTCCTGAAACAAAATACCAGGCAGAGGAAGAGACAGAGAGAGAGAGAGAGAGAGAGAGAGAGAAACAAGAAAGAGCTGTCAACACTGGTCTAGGACATCTTTTGTCACTTGTTGCAGGTAGGATAGATTCTTTACAATTGACATTCGTACAGCCATTAAGCACAAGCAGGTAGGCAAAGAAGGACAGAGACATGCCACGGATTACATTTTAAACTTTACTTTGAAAGCCATGCAGCAGTGGAAGTACTTGGTTATTTCACTAAAACACACACCTTCTCTGTAGCACTTTCATGAAACCTAAATTAGTATTAGCTAGTGTTAAACAAATTTGATAGATCTATCTAACTCTGCATGGCCCGCCTGCCCTGCTGTGAGTGTGCTGCTATGTAGCCTACACTAGGACCAACTGTTGCACAGTAAGTGGGCCACAGTAGTCTAGATAACAAGGCCATTGTCTGCCTCCAAGCCTCTGTATCGGATAAAACCAAACAATTAATAACAGCGTCAACAAAGAAAGAACAGAGTGCAAGAGGTGGTGTAAAAAGGAAAACAAGATAACAAGAAAGAGAGCCAGTGCAGAAGAGCAAGAGATTAGAACAAAGAGCAATGTGTAAATGTAAAGACTGTATGTTTCCAAAAGCATCTTCCAATAAAACAAATGTCAATACTGTTGTACATCATCCAAAACAGAAAAATACTTTTTTTTTATAAGTAGCATAATTGTGAGACCATTATTCTACATCATGTGTCAATTTAAAAAAATAAAAAATAAATAAGGTTATTGATAGAAAAGAAATACTATAACTATTAACCATTATTAACTGAAAAAAATGACAATTCAAGAGAAATGTTAACAATTGTGTGGTAAGAAGCTGACTGTCATTCTTTCACTGTTAGACAAGCTAAGGCGCAGAGCAGAGATGGAACACCATGTCACACAGAGAGCTGAGCGTATGCAGGTCTTCACTCCAGCCACAGACAGCTAATTTTGCTGATTAATGCCCTCAACCACAGAACAGCAACTAATCAGCAAAATTACATGCTGTGGTTGTTGTTTCACAATGAACAAACACATCCTCAACCCTCAGTGTCACAATTGCCCATCCGTACTCTAAAAAACAGCCACTTCGAAGCATGCAGCCGTTCAATCATGTGGATGCTTCTGTATTTGTCTGTAGGTGCAAGATCCCTTCATTCTTCCTCATTGAGCACTCAATGCCACGAGCAGCTGCCTCTCAGCAGCACTAAACTCTACACCAGATCCACTTCCAGTTGACACTGACAAAGTGGCTGCCGCCTTATTAAGTCAGAGTTTTTTTTTTTATTAAGTCAGAGTATTTATAAGACCTGCCAGGCAGTGGTTTCCCTCACACTGCTTCTACTGCCTGATGTCAAGTCTTGTTTTAATGCCAATCCAGAACAAGCGCTTCAGTGTACCGCTATTCCGCCGGCGCACGGTGCACATCAGTTGACAGACGAGACCGAACTGTGGGCATGCAAAGCCTTGTGGAGGGTGGGCAGGAACCCTCAACAGCCAGTTTCCAGTCTCGCCCAGCCCGAGATCAGCTGCAGACTCCTGGCTGTAAGTGGGTCAACAAACTGAGTGTGCTGCTAATAAGTAAGATGAAATTCACACTGATCACTTCGGCCCTGAGGGGAGACAAGGCCATGCAAAGTCCATGAAATATACAGTCAAGGAAACTACAAAAGCTGGGAAAGAGAGACTACAGGGGCATTGAAGCACTAGTAGGGGAGGGGCGAAGGTGAGTGGGGTTAGCTGAGGACATGAGAGGGCTCTGCACGTTGCGCTGAGCCAGGAGAGAATTGCAGTGCTTTACCTGTCAGTCCCCTGTGCACATATCCTCATAAAACACTTATCCACCGATCTGGAGCATGTAATGACAGAACAACAACCAGTGAACAACACACAACAGACGGCCATAAGCATGAGGAGGCATACGCAGACAGGCAGAGGAAATAAGACACAGTACCCAGAGCATGAGAATGTAGATAGGTTTTGCTGTGGCTTGGGCAAGAAATATCACAAGACATGGAGGGAGAGAGCCAGCTGGGTAACGTGTAGTGCTGAAGACAGAAAGGAAATATAAGACAAAAAAACCAAAGCAATGATAGCAATGATACTGCAACATGGACAGCATGACATGACCTGCTAAAAGACTGAGACAATGAGATAGTGAGAATGTGACCAGACTCCCTGCTCTCTCGAACGTCACTCAGCTTCTCTGACCTTCTAATAAAACACAAAGACCACCTGAACACACACACACACACACACACACACCACACACACACACACACACACACACACACACACACACACACACACACACACACACACACACACACACACACACACACACACACACACACACACACACACACACACACACAAGCTGAGTTTGCTGGCAGTAACACAATAACCTGACTCACCAAAGGGGACACGAATGGTGCCAAACCCCCACTGAGCACTTAAATTGCTACTATCTGGTTACTATCCCGCAGGTGAGAAGGATACGTGGCAGGCCTACTCTACTATGAAAGTCAAGGCTGGATTCGCTGATATGGCAGCTTCAATAACACTCAAAGCTTTAATGGCCTGTAATCTACTCTAAAGCCCTAAGATGGCTTTACTTTAAGAGGTGGGTAAGTAATGCTGAGGAGTATTAAAACTGGGAGGACAAGTCAATTAAGAAATTAAAAATGTAAAAACAGTTCAGTGAGAGGACAAAGATCTTGTCATATGTCCTGGGGAGGCTTTTTTGGATGATTTAAACGAAAAAAGACCAGACCCAAAGCTGATGTGGTATAAAAAACCGCCAGCCATGCAGTGTCAGAGCCAAAGTAATCAATAACAAGAGCAATGTTGAATCTCTGTAAAACTCATTACACTTTAACAGGCGCAAGTGCTGAGTGTGTTAGTCCGCCCACAGAGTACACGCATCGATTATGGTCGTCCATTGCCCTTTGCCTTCTCAGATACAAGTTGGAGAACTGAGCCTTTGCTTTGACAACAGCCTTGGAAATGAAAAAGATCTCTTAGGTTATTGGCTGAGGCTTCTAATTGGCAGTCGGTTAGTATTGATTTATCAGAAATACAAACTGGCCTTTTAAAAAGGACAAACAAATACTGAACAATGCAAATCAAACAACTGATCAATGCATGTTGGACTACATCTGATGTAACAAGTCGCTAGGCCTTTAAAGTGGATTCTCTCATGATATTTAAACCATTCAATGTCTATCCATCAAATCCTGTCATTCACTTATCCAGAGTGACATTTTTAAATTCTTTAAAAAAAAAAAGGAACTACATGTTTCTTACATTGCTTCAACTTCAAAGACAAAATAACTGACAATATTAAGTGCAAGAGCAGCAACTTTAGACAAAAGGGTTATTGTTACAGTGTAATGGAATAGTGAGTGTCAATAGTATAAGGCTATTTACACCTAGTATATTCATTTGTGTATTCGTCTCATATTTGTAGGACAAGAGAAAAAAACGTTCTGCAGGAATCCATAATCCCTTGACTTACAAAGAAGACTTGTTGTTAATGTTTTATTACCATGTCACATTTTTCTGTTTCCCTTTCACTTTCCTCACAATAGAAGTGCAGATAGTTGGCCAGAGGAGAGACAGACAGAGGAATACAAAGCTTGGAAAATCAGACACACACAATGTGTTCTGCCAGGAAGACATCATTGGAGGGGACAATTTGTGCGCTTCACCGCTTCTGTGCTCAGGTGTCGGAGGGCTACCTTTATTTCAGGGACAACAGTCACCTTACAACATAATGGACTATTAATAGAGGGTAGAGGCATCATTCCTTTCTTCACAAGCTCAAGCAGGAGTAGGGCTTTGGCTACCATATATCAGTGTCAAATTGCATTGCTGACAACAAAAGAGTGTTGTAGACTGTAGTATTTTCATGGCCAAAATATTGCATAGCAGTCAGAAGTAAGTTGCTCCAATTCAATTCAATTCAATTCAATTTTATTTATAGTATCAATTCATAACAAGAGTTATCTTGATACACTTTACAGATAGAGTAGGTCTAGACCACATTCCAGAATTTACAAGGACCCAACAGTTCTAGTAGTTTTCTCCAGAGCAAGCAACAGTGGGCACCTTCATGCTGTGAACCATTTAATTAAGAAAACTGAGTCAGACAGGGTAAACCAACAACTGCAACTAATACTTCATCTCTCCTTTTATGTGGACCATGCATACAGTATATACAGGTAGTTCGGGACTTCCTGGAATGGCATCATTAAGTGTGTCATACCCATCTGGTACAAAAGGTTCAACTGTTGGGTCTATTCATGAAATGATATTCTGGCCAATGACCACATTTTGGCACCAAACACAATTATAATCAATAAGAAGTTTAAATAGACAAAAGCACTAAAGTTAAAGCAAGCAAGCTGACTGAACATGCAAGAGCTCAGCAATGGAAGCAATGAAATGTACCAAGCTTTGTGTGAATAATCACAACACAGGAGGCTGGCTTGGGTGAAATGCAATGTCAATCCTGAACTTCCCCAGACTAGACCATGTAACAGTTAATTCACCTAATTAGGTTCTACATCACAGTACATTAAACATCACCTGACAATGTATAAATTGTTGTTCTTGTTGGGAAAAATTGAGTTTGGATTTATTTTTGGCCATTCAATAAATAAGTCTTAAATACTCAATTGAAGTTACTAATATGACCTACTAGTCTAATAAGACCTTCATTATCCATCACATTATACAGGACTCTTATGTGTTTAGTGCTGGGAGAATGAATACATGTTTGTCATGCTTTATGATCCCTTGATGGTGCCTCTACACCATACCTGCAGAAACATGACTCCCTTGCAAGAAACAAGTCAGCCACAGGTGTCTATTGTAAAGCTATTAACGTTAGCTCGCATCTAGCTACTGCGTGATCAGAGTGAGGACAAATGATATTCATAGCGACCACGTCTTGCATCTCGTTACAGTGATCATACGGAGCAGCTTGGCTCAGTAACGATGAATGAATGCATTTCGCAGAAATAATCATACATGACGTTCATAAGAAATGTAATTTTGAAACGGTGACATTGTCATAAAAGGATTGGGTCGTCGACTTTACTAACTAGCTAACGCTAGCTACATGTTTAAAGACCTGTTGTAGTAACACTATCACTGAGGAGCGAACAGCTGTCACCGACTGAGGCTAGCTTAGTTTGCTAGCTAATATTTAACGTCTGAACCAACTAACCGCATGGCACTTTATTGAATTACAAGTATTATATCTAACTAGTGTTGCTGTGTATAGGCATGTCTGTGTCTGTGCCTTCCTGCAACATACAGTCAGACAAAGTAAAAACGTCCACGGTTGTGTCACTGTCAGCCTTAGCTAGCTTAGTAAACAGACAACTGATTCTGCCCGTTTGACAGCTAGCTTTAGCCTGATGTTAGCCAGCTGAGGCAGCCAGCAGTCATGATGCGCCGACACAGAAATATGACTCGCTGAGCGCCCAATTGGCGTTTATATTCAGAAATTTTGCACACTGAGTCTTCAAAATGTACCTGTAATATGAGAGCAGGCCATTGCTGAGGACAAACCATCGCCGCTGGTACCCTTTCAAATAGTTGGTCCATTTAAAAAGCCAGCCTTTGTAAGTATCCGACCCTGGGGCCGGGGCCGCGGCAGAGGCGGGTGCCGAGCCCTTCCCTTGCTCGCTCATCCTCCGCTCCGCCGCACGCCGAAGGATGCGGGATGCACCGGGGACAGGGGCACTACCCCACCGGGACAACCGGGGCGAGTACGTCTCGGCACTGACGAATGAGCTCGACGGAGGAGGTCCCCCGGTCTAGAGCGAGAGAAACACTATGAACCCTTTTCACATGACGCCGGAATTGACACCAAAGGAAGAACGATAAGTGATGCCTACACTTTGCTGAAGCAGACTGCAGATGATAGCCTACAGAGCACAGATCTGTACTGGTTAGAAAAGAAATCCTAGTAAACATGTAAACACGTTGAGTGCCCGTAGTTTGAACCAATCAAGACGTCGTGTTATGTTTCAAAAACAGTTCCATATGGCCAGTGGATAGTGCCACGGATAACCTGCCAAAGAAGACTGTGTGACTCTAACCGTACATACACACCACCACCGACTTTAGCTGCAAAAAAGCTCTGGCCGCCCCGCCAAGGACAAAAAAATACGGGAAAGTTTTTTGACGCTTTGGCCTCTCTGACGTGGCGGCGTTTTCTGTTCGACCGGTGTTCCGGTTTAACGAGAGTCCATGTTAACTGGCGACCGTCAGCCAAAAGCGTCTGTTGTTGTCGTAGTGACGACAGCTGTTGAAAACGGGAAGAGAATACGTAGCTGTCCGCGTGAAAGCCTTTTTGTATAATTGTCATTAAAATGTTAAAACATAACGACGTGTACGTAACCTGATTTGTCTTTGGGGTCTAGTCTGAGGAAACTTGTCCGTCGCGTTAGGAACGTGGCTTGCTGTTAAGGAAAACAGGAACACAGCGTTGCTCTTCCTGTAAATGTCTAGAATACTTTTTATTGAATACACCTATTCGTCTTCAGAGCCTGTTTAAGTTAACACATGTCACGTAAAAAAAATAGCATTTTTAAAAGTAGAAGAAAAAAAATGAATTATTAACTTGGATTCGAACTTATAGCTACTTTTGTAAGAAAATATTAGTCTTATCAGTTGCAGCGCGCCATAAAATCGAATCATGAACACCTGGGCATGGCTTAATATCAACTCCAACCAGTGATGTAGTGGAGGCTAAACGCACGTAAACGCCGTTTATGCACCTCTCAAAATTCGGAAATGGCGTTTACCCACCTCCAAAGTGCGTTTACCCACCTCTGAATAGCCTATTGTCCCAAAGCCATTCTAAATTAAGCTTGTGTTGTTTTAGTTTCATATTGTTCATTATTAGTTTCATAGGTTGTTAAACCTAAGACGAAGTCCATCATATTGCGCTGCATTACTGTCAGTGTTGACTAATCTCTTGCCGTGTTTGGGTACTGAGCCCCCAGCGTTGCCTTCCAGGCAGCGCTACCTGTAATGTACTAGGATTGGGCAATGGTTGGGTGCCTTGAAGTACCGGTCGCAGCGCTGCCTGGAAGTCAACGTTGAGGGCTTAAATATAAGTAGGAAGCGGCAGACTAAAGTCAAAGATTCGTCAGTCATGTCATACTATCCTACATGTAGTTAATGATGAATGGGTTTGAAAATGGTAAACATGTGACTTTATGTCAGATTGTTCTGTCTTGCAAAATGTGTGTGAAGCATTAAATATGTGTAGACTTTTGGGGACTTGAGAAGAGGTTTTGCTCTGTGTGTCAGTTTAAATAATTGTTCTATGCTGGTCATTTTATTGTGTTAGCAATTGGAAAAAACTGTATTCACCAACTATTTTGTTAATCAATTAGTTGGTTTGAGTAATTTTTGTTAAGACAAAGTAAAAAGGTCTTTGATTCCAGCTTGTTATATGTGAATATTTTGCACATATTTTTGTTGTCTCTGTTTTGTCATTTAGTAACTTTATAGATTTCAACCATATAATTCCTTCTAGAGTCTTTTTAACAAGAACTTTGATTAATGTATGAACTGAATACTGATTGTGCGACCTATGAGGGAACAACCAGTGATAAATTGCCTATAGCAATGTCATCAGGGTGCACCGGTAGACCGTGGCCCCCCTTATCGGTGATCGCGTCGTGGTCCACCTGATCGCAGAATTTATAGTTTACCCACCTCTTTTTTTACCACTACACCTCTGACTCCAACGTCACACAGCGTCTCTTAAAATGAGGAGGCAGCCAGATCAAGTAGTGACCACGCTGCATAACTCACAAGTTTCTCTTGTTCAGAAATTGTCTTTATTTTTTTTGATTCCCACAAAATGCACGTGTTGTATGTTTGTCAATGGTAAGCACATTCAAATCCACCTGAAACTCAAATGTCCATCTCTGACAAACCAAATAAGAAATAAACATGATTTCACATACACGTGTGTGCAGGATGAATAGTACAGTACAGGTGGAGAACAGTTAGCACGCACAGTCATAGCGCGGACTGGCGTACTTTAAAGGCAGTAAGTGGGATAAGGGTTTTGAATTTCAGAGGTTTTTTTGTAGTTCATTTCAGTCATTGCTGCTGAGAACTGGAAGGAGTGGTGACCAAAGGAGGTGAAGTAGCTTATAACCTCGAGGTTGAAGCTACTAACACAAATAGCCTATCATTTATATTAGTGTTAGTAGCTTAATTTATCTGCAAAATGTATCTATTTGTTTTATACTTATTTCCTTTCACACAATGTGTATTCAAGCCATTTTTATATGCATACAGTTGCTCTTCCGACTGCACCTGCACCCCCCCACCCCCCCCTCTTTTTTTCCTCTGCACTACCTACATTGTACATTTGACTTTTGATATTTTGGATATTTTATATTCGTCTTATATTTTTGTGTCAACACTGTAAAGGGATTGCTTCAATCTCATTGCACGGGTAGGCTACTGTGTAATTGTGCATAATGACAATAAAGGCATTCTATTCTATTCTATTCTATTCTATTCTATTCTATTCTATTAAGGCTACAGTGGTCACAACCTGATCTGACTGCCTCCTGTTTTTAAAGATATGATGTATGAGATAGCTGAGACTTATTATTTGTTTCGTTAAGTCTAGCCGTGCAGGACTTCACTGTGAGCGGACCGTTTAGAGACGATGTGACCCGCAGCCAACGTTAACTGGTCCCTATGTACAAACAACGTTAAATATTATAAACGATAGGTAACCCAGCAACGGCGATTATGCGCTTGTCCTCAGAATTAATGTTTTGGTAGGAACGAAAGTTTACATCGTATGTTTCTCCGGGATCAGCCAGCGCGAAGGACGTCTACATTCCGATTAGCGGCTGGCGTTATTAAAAAACAATATGATATATTAAATTGTATACTACATCATCAGCTTGTGTGACCTACACCGTTGGAAGAATGCATTGTAACTCTAACAGTGATTGGACATTGGCGCCATCTACTGGATGGTTTGCAGTAACTGCCTTTCTATGGAACCCCTGTGTGGTGTTCATATCTTTGTCACACAGCCAATGTTCCCCGGGTCTGGTGGACCCACCACATTATTAGGCTTTTAAATCCATACAGCCATAACATTTGATGTAAAAATACGTAACATATTTTACTTACACTTATTCTTTAGCGCAGTTACTACATTTTTATCAGTTATGGTTCACATTTGCCATTTACCCCTGTGGGACATTTTCGTTTTTTTGTAAGAAAACAAGAAAAAACATTTATAAAAAAGGTTAAACAAAAAAGTTTGCTCATAATTGGTGCTTATTTCTTAGAACTTAATCAATCAAAGCAGATGAAAGTGCTTGAATTGTAACAATGTTGTAAGTTTGCGTGAGAATAGAAGGTGCAGAAAGACTACATGTTTCATAGCACCTACATTTAATTCCTCTCTTACCCGAACACCCCGTACTAGTTATGTGTAGGAGGGGTGTACCGTGTGCAGTCATTGAAAATATGTTATTTTTTATAAAGTACTGTATCTTTGCTATGTGGTCCTACTGTAGGCTACTCTAGTTATTAGTTAGGGGAAAGTGCACCTGGCCGCCTACTGGACGTCCTCCCGGGACCCGACGTCCAACTAAGTCGTTTTCCATTACCATATGCTATAACCACAACCAATCAACTAATATTGCCAATAAGGAGTTTTGCCCTGAAGGAACTTCTCCCAAGTGCGATAAAAGAAAAAAGAAAAAAAGGCTTTCTATCTCTCAAAAACAACGTTAATAGACGTAACTGACGTAGGCTATTACTTAAGGTGAAGGCAGGAACGGATTATCATGATCACACGGCCCTGGGCATTTGTGATCGTGTTGATTTGAATTGAAATGTCTGCTCTATCAATTCAAGTCTATGAGTCAGACCTGCCCCACGTGATGTTGTTATCTAAACATTCCTGAACATGCGGTTTGGCTGCTGATTTCACACACGAATTCATACATCTTAATTTAGTAGAATTTAGGGTCACATTGGGGGTCAGATGATCAGTAACATCCATGTCTCGATGTCCCACAAGGCTGGATTATTAAAACCAGTGTCCCAGACCCCCTGATGCCCCAAATGCTACAGACCTGCTGCCTTTTGATTGATTTTTGATTGTTAGTTCTGTTTTAATTCATCTTTTCTTTTTTTTTAGTGAGTGGAGCCTATGTTAAAACTTTCTAAGGACAGTATTTCAGTTTATAGTCTGTTTGTATGGTGCGTATTCCCAAAGAAAATTGTGTTTAATCTAAATGACCATAAACTGACTGACACTTGCATACTTATCGTAAATTTGGAGGCGACAGGGTACATGCACAATACACAGGGCCATAGATATGGGGTAAGGGAATCAATAATGGCCCAACAATAGACTACATGACAGGTTAATGTGGCCATGTTACCCACAGGAGAAGACATATATCAGCCAGCCATCAATCAGGCTACACGTGCTGAGATAATTACTCAGTTTATTAATTTGCTTATATATTGTTTACAACACACTGGGACATAGGAAAGCGTCCCAGGGCCGCAAAAACACAGAGAGGAATATTATTGACTATTATCATTATCACGCTGTAACTTAAATTGATCAGTTATTACATTAGGGAGATCACCATATGATCATCTAGCGTTCTTAAGTACAATCAAGAACACATTTAAACATAACTCTAATAAGTGGAATGTGTTTAGTGTGTGATGCCTGGTCTGTTTGCCTCGGATTTGGCTCCTGATAACATTGGTTAACCACAAGGTGGCAATGGTGTAAAATTGATCTTAATGTGGCATTAACGTACAGGATTGAAAAGTGACCAGACTAAGGTCGTTGTTCTCAAATGCATTTAATATTTCATAATGTGTCCCAAAAAAAAATACTCACAGTACTAACACTGTAAAAATAAATACAAGTTATGTTTTCTGATAAAAAAAAACGGTAGCCCTTTTTATTTGGAAACACACACACAGACAAACTGATGAGAACTCATGCTACACACAGTTGCTGCTACATATTTCTTTTTTTTTTTGTACAAGAAAGAAAAACGAACACATCCATCTGCCTGATTGAAGGGTCCAAAACTACATCTTGGAGAGATCATGAGCTTTTGCTCTCACATGCCAGTGAAAAACGACCACATTCACTCCACTCAGCTGCTCATTACAGTGTCAGAAAACCATGTACAGTAATACAAAAATGAAACACAATATCAAATTTTCACATCAGTGCAATTAAACCCTGACCTGTTGGCTCTACCAACAAAAGCATGCAAATCACTTACTCCATGAATCACTCGAATATACAATAGGTCTTACTTTCAGTGCAGCCGTGTTCACAAACTACCTACTGTAACTAGGCCTAATGAAATAAAAAAGCAACTGTTAATCTCACAACATTACCAATTAGATACTATTCAGATACTGATATGAAAGCTGTATTAAGGTTCCCTGTGATGCACTCATATGGTGTTTTGTGGAAGTCATCAAAGGGGCTGTACTCGAAATACTGAAAAACAACAACAGTGGGCTGGGATTGCCTCTTCACAGTTCTTACAGACCATTACTCAATACGGTAAAATACCTACATTTTTTCCCGGCCACGTGCACATGTACCACATGCACATGTGGCCGAACTGGCTACAAAATCAAAGAACACAGAAGCTCAGATTACAACAAACACAGAGGTAGTGTGACTTCATTCTCTTCTCAGGACACATTACTCCACTATATCGTTACATATCACATAGTTGTCTGCTGCTATAATTCTGAATCTCGAGGACAGCCACTTCAAAGCTGTAGTAGGTAGAATGCAAAAAAAAAAAGGCAAAATTGGAAGTAGAGTAAAACCTCTTCCAGCAGCTCTTCCTCTCCCCCTTTTTGTCGCACGGGCGATGCATGCGCTGAACAGCCAATAGGAATCTCTCTCTTCAATGACCTGTGATTGACTAAAGTCACCCGTGACGGCTAGATATTCTGAAGCCTGGAAACAGAGCCAAGAGAATGTGGAGAAGACTAGTTTTTTCTCATACCATCGAAATACAATATGCTGAAAGATTATCATGGAATTCTTGCCCAACAACGGCAAAAATGAAGTGCCTACCACAGCTTTAAGCTCTGCTTCTTTATTTCTGCAGGATATATGAGAACAAGTAGATTACGTCTACTTATGTATATATATATACAGTCATACAGTTGTTCCTGTGAGATTTTATTGCTTCTTCCTAATGATCAGTCTCTTATCTTGCTGTCTGTCCTTTGCTTGCCAGAATGTCAGCTTTCAAACCTGCCTCTCTGCATGCTCTCTTACTTTCTCTCTCTCTCTCTCACACACACACACACACACACACACACACACACACACACACACACACACACACACACACACACACACACACACACACACACACACACACATATATATATATATATAAACATCCACATGACAACAACCATACAGGTTCTTGTTTCAGGCTCTGCAGCCTCCTGCAGGTCCCCTGTTTCCTGGATTTAACTATTCATCAGAAACACACTGAATGAAAGGAGGGAGCAGATGAAAGACACACAATACATCATGATTAGGACTGCAGCATTGTCTGCTGCTAGACAACCTTAAAACCTCCTTTGCCTGAACAAAAATCTCATCACTGTAAGCCAAGGTTGAAACGGGAAAAAAGAAATGCAGGCTACTTTTCAGAATCTAAAATAAAAGATGATCTAATATCTACTTCAAGAAAATAAACCCAGAAGTAAAGCATTAGCTATTACTTTGCTCTGTGTTATTGTATCTTGTTGACTATTAACCCTCAAACAAATCCAAATGTATCAGATATGACCGTCTGCTCTTGACCTTACTGAATATGACAAATTCAAAAAGAAGGCTCCATGATATTGCTGCCTCTCCATTTTGAGTCTCACTAACATAGCTCCCACCCTGTCATGTCCAGCTACAGCCACAAGACAACCCTCAAAGAGACCTGCGCTTGGGTAATTTGGGAAGCAAAGCCTCAAATGAGTCAGTGTCTAGTTGATGAGAGAAAAAATAACTGTGCTATGCTAGTCATGTTGGTTATCACTTGCTCTTTCTCCTACCTCCTTCCTTGCATTAACACATTTGGCTTTTGGATCTGACTAGGAAGTGGTCGGATGGTCACGTGTGAAATTTGAGTGTCTTTTACAGCGCAAGACTAATAAACCTATCATCTCAGTAAAGCAGCAGGCCACAGGGTATTTTTCCAGCCATTTAGATCAGAAGTCCTTTTTTCTCCACTGCCGCTCCACTCCTGAGGTGAGAGGGTGGCGGGAGCTCTCTGGGTCACATGATGTTGCAGCGATTCCTCTGTAGCGCCCCCTGCAGACGGATGGATGTGTGGTTCTGGCGCATGCCTCGTGCCACGGCGATGCCCAGCAGCTCTTTGAAGAGCAGGATTATGTGCCAGTTAAACTTGGCAGAGCACTCCACATAACCACACTTCCAGGTCTTCTTGACCAGGACTGACACCGCCCTGCGAGGCATGAAGCGCTGCCGCTGCAGATCTCTCTTGTTGCCCACCACCAGGATCGGCACCTCGCTACTGCTGCCTTCCCTGCAGGATAATGGGAGAGGTAAAAAAATAAAGAAAAATAAAATGGGATAATTTCTAAAAGTACAGTTGCTATTTTGGTATATGTCACAGGGTTGGCTGGGTCTTTGTGCAGTTTTTCCCTTCCTTCTGAGGTGTGCGGGGGCGGACTGGAGGATTAGAGCTCACAGGCTCAGGGGGCCTCCCACCACACTCTGCAGCAACTGGTTTACAGCATTATGTTAAGTGCGAAAATGTATGTATACATTTGTGACTCTAGATTTGTATATGTATCCTAATTTATAGTCCTACACCGTTATTGAAAAACAACATCTAGATGGACATCATCAAGTCCAACCATTTACAGTAGCCCCTGACTGGTGGTGGTTTGGGAATCCAATCTTATGCTCTGCTTGAAAAAGAGACCAGGGCATTGTAAAAAGGAGTAACTAGAGGAAATCCTGGATTAGATTGTAGAGCAACTACGATAAAGGAAGGAAAGCTGATTATATAAAATGGATTTCTTACAATGAGATTAATTTTGGCTTTGGAGACTTTCTGTTTGGTTGGGTGCCAAAAACAGTGGGGCTGGGAGCATTAATTATTGCTTTTAGACTGAAAAATAATATAAAAACTACAGTAGGTCAAGTTGAATTCAGAGAGGACTATTGAAACTGGTAAATTATGAAACTTGAAGGAGCAGTGATGTACTGTATGTATGAAAGCACACTGAAGTGTGACTGTTAATGCCGCTCAACAATGTATCTCTTCTTAGTCTGAACAAATGTTTCATTTCGTTACATCATGCCTCATCTTCTGACAAAACCTTGCATGTTTATGCATATTTATACGTCTGCCTTCACAGATGAACAGATAACTCGACAGAGAGGAAAGACACAGAGAGAAAATGTACAGTACAGTTTTGAAGCCCCTGAGGCAAAGTTCTTAAAGCGCCCACATTATGCTCATCATCAGGCTCATAATTGTATTTAGAGGTTGTACCAGAATAGGTTTACAGGGTTTCATTTTCAAAAGCACCATATTTTTGTTGTGCTGCACATTGCTCCAGCTCCTCTTGTTACCCTGTGTGTTGTGCTCTCTGATTTAGCTACAGAGTGAGACATCTTACTTCTATTCAATCTTTGTTGGGAGTTGCACATGTGCAATACCTAGGTAAGGACAACCAGCCAGTCAGAAACAGAGGGCGTGCCACGCTAGCAGCTAGGCTAGCATTATAATGTGTATTATAAAATTACACACGTTTGTCATTGAAGTAAAAGCTGGACTACAACAGAGATGTTTGGAGCAGTGTTTTCTGTTGGAGATGGTAAATTCCTTTTGGGGTGGACTTTGGGCTTTTTCACTTTGTAAACCTATAACATGCACAAAAAAAGATATATGAACACAAACGTGGCGTGGGAGTAGAGCATTGATGAAGCATGTATTTAGTATAGGCCTATTCAAACATGAGTTATGTGTGAAGAAGCAACCAGAGGTGGCTCGACGTGGTTTGACATTACTTAACAGCAGTTTCTTCTAATAAGCAACAAATCACAGTGAAAGACAATGCCTGGTATTTTCTTTCTAATTAGAGTTTAATTTGGTGATTATAACATATTTTGGGTTTAGCATGACAATATATGCAGTTTCTAATTACGGTACAATTTAGGTAAATGGTGTCTAATTAGGGTATAACTATTCATTTTCTGTCTAGTTAAGGACACATTATTTCTAGTTTGGTTTAATTTGATACAAAGTACGTCTTATTACGTCATATTAATGCACTTTAAAATAAAGTGAGACTAACATAGCTCCTCGTTTATCGGCTCAAGTATTTTAGAAGGACGAGATATACTGTATGTGTGTGAGTGTGTGTGTGCATCTGTGTATGTAATTTGGGGGAACTCAGAAACGATAGACCGAACACTGTCGTGGTCTTCACTGAGCTGAAGGCAGGCTTTATGCTATTGAACAGAAAGAATTAAAAAATGATGGTCTGGTTTTTAACTGATTTTGTCAGCAGAACTTTATTTCAAGAATATTTCTTTACAGTACAGTTAAAAAAACAGCTATCTACAGAACAGCCAGCGTGTGCTGTAACAACCTTCATCATTTATAAATTCAGTTTAGTCCCTTCTCTGCTCTTTCCTGTCCGTCGGCAGTCTGACCTTAGAGCTTTGTCCTATCATTACAGATTTCTCCTGTTTTCCATTCAGTCTTCCCTCCCCGGCTGCTGGTGATAATGGTTTTCTGTAAAGGGTCATGAACATTCATGACAACACATTTGCAGCCCCAGAAAGTTCGGGATGACCTGTGTATGGGCATTTTGGTCATGTACAACATAGCAGCACAAATGAGGCCATTCACTGTACTCTATTATGCAAATATATGCAGGCATGCCAACGGCGAGGATGACATATAGAGCAGGGGATGCTGTTTAATTGGTCTATTTTCCCCACTAGTGTTGGGTTCTTTTTGACTCTTTTGAGACCTTGATTGTTTCTCCCTCTAGTAAGTCTTTTTCTGTTTTCCTGCTGTGTTCTGTCCAATAAAACCAGAAACATCCCCAAAAAAATCTTTTACTCACTAGTGACATCTCAGTTGGCTCTTATGCATCAGTGCAAGAATCAAATGTCATTACTGAAATGTCAGGATGCAGGGAGGAGTGTGCTGAATTAAAATATATCACCACCACAAGCAGCCTATCTATCACTGTCACAAACGTGCAATTGAACGACTGTGTGGAAGGGCTGTGAAATTGCATGCTGTTTCCAGACGGATGACAAGGTGATGCCATCAGAAATCACCAGTGAATGCTAAGAAGCTGTATGTCAGTTGTTGCATGTTTAGTAACGGCCTGGCCAGCTGAGAGTGTGTGCTGTTGACCATACCTGTGCTCCACAATCTGCTGTCTGATCATCTTGACGTATTCAAAGCTCTCCACGCAGCAGATGTCGTACACCAGGATGTAGGCGTTGGCATTGCGCACACCTCTGCAGCGCAAATCCAGCCACTCCTACAGGACAGGCAAAAAAAACAAAAAAACATACATTTACAAAAAAAGATACACAGTAGAGAATTTTTAGCCATGTCCTAAAATATCCCAACAACTACTGGATGTATTGCTATATTAGGTACAAATATCCATGGTGTCCAGAAGATTAATCCTACTGACATTGGTGAACCCCTGACTTTTCATCCAGGCTACCATGAGATTGGAATTTCTGGTTGAGTGAAGGTCTTGACAAGTATATATGTTGGATAGATTGTTGGAATTTTGGTCCACAAATTCCTGTCCCTGTCGGGATGAATTTTAATAACGTTGCTGATCCTGTGACTTTTCATCTACTGTAGTGTCACCATTGGGTCATAGATGTAATTTTGTCCAAAACTGCAAGACATTCCCATTAAAGGGGCTGTACACAATTTTCAGATAAAAAACATGGTCTGGATTGCCTCAACACGGCTCTTACACTTGTCAAACAACCGGCGTTAACGTGCCGGCGCCTGCGGATCGGCTATAACAACAAAGAACAGAAGCTCAGATTACAACAACACACAGAGAGAATGTGACTCTCTGCTCAGGATGCCATTACTCCACTAAATCTTTACATGGAACATACGTGTTTACTGCTATTTAATGTTCTGAGTGTCGAGCACAGCTCCTTTAACCTAAGCTGATTGCAGCTGCTTTGGTTAATTTGACACAATGAGAGAGTCAATGTGAGCATGTCAACATGGTGATGTTACTATTTAGCTCAAAGCACTGCTGTGCCTAATTACAGGCTCAAAGATCCGCCAGCATATAATGGACCGACTTATTGAATCCAAAAACAGTAGAGAGCTAACTAGCAGAAAAGAATGTGGCATTGTGTAATTACTCTAAGAAACCTTGGCTCAAAGTCCTAGTTTGCCTGCCTCTGCTGCTTAGCCTCTGTGATAAAGGGCAGTGAGTCAATGTAGTTGTAGTTGCATCACTCTGGGAGTCACATGTTCAAGGACAGACTCTGTGGCTTGTAAGAGATAAGCTAACACTTCTGTCAGGACAACGAAAATTAACAGCTACCACTGTGCAACGTTTGTTGCTGCTTTGAGCAACATTTGTTTGATGGTAATGAGTTTCAAACCGTTAATAAAGCACGTGGCACAAGTGGGTACATTTGCACCTTACTGGGGGACGGTTGCTTCAATAGAAACACAGTGACCCATTCTTCTGCTCATGCTGTGTCTCCCAGAGCTCTCACCAACCCTCTGCCACCCTCACCGCCTCCAACTGCATGCAACAAATTAATCAGCATTTGATCTGATAAAAGAGGGGGAGGAAAATAAAGAAACTTCAGGGGGTGGGAGAAAAGATCTGCTGAGGGAAAACTAACACAGCCCTGAGAAAATGTTGAAAAGATGAAAAAAGCCGTTGTGGATGGAGGGATGAGCAGACAGGGTGTGTAACCTTGCGTGTGTGCATGCACACTGCTAATGAAGGGCCAGGAGACTGAGAGGGTGCAGTTTAACTTGATTGTATTCTATTCACTTCAATTCAATTCAAGGTATACAGGCAAATAGGGGATACTTTATTCTGTGCAAACAATAATGTATGACTGTATCAATACTGAGGTTGGACATAATAGTGTCATTATTTCAATAATTTCATCACGGAGGATCTAAAAGGAGTAGTTTGAAATGTGATATTGTCCTTATTGTGAAGTTGCCAGGCAACCAGCAGAGACTTCAGGAACTCACTCATCTAATTCTCGGCAAGAAAACAGAAAAGTGTTTTCTCCAAGATGTTGATCAGTTCCTTTAACCTTGAAACAGTTAAATCCCCAGCATTTATCAGTTATAAGATGTGTATACATGTTGAGCATATTTAGCATATTTGGAAAAGATTGAATGATTTCACTGTACAAAATACCTTTCCATCACACACTTTAGACTCAAATATAATACTGTGTATGACCACTGCTGAAGAATGTTATTTTTCCACATGTTGTCATGATTTTCAAAGGTGCCCTGCTTGACGTGGTAGATCGTTTGGCTTTGTGTTGTTTGTTCGATGCGCCTGCACCTCGGGCACAGACGATTTGGCCTTTTCGGAGCTCTGTGAAACTCAGATATCAAAGTGTTGATTATCAGACCTCTTTTCCTTTTGTTTCCTCTAATCAGCATCAAGCTAATTTGACCCTCTTCTGTAGCAGTGTTGGAAGTGGATGTGATTTTCCATGGTGTTTTTTTCTACTTCCTGCAGCTTGCACAGCTTGAAATAAGAATGTGAGACATCTATTTACACTGCTCTCAAGGATGGAGAAATTGGCTTTTGCACGGGTAGTCTGTACAAAAAAGATGAACTACTAATTTATGACGGGAGGCTAAGGGAGCAGGCAAAAATCAGTGTAACTTCTAATGTTGATAATGCTAAGACATCTGTCAGCGAGGAAAGATCTGCCTCCGTTTAGTTTTGATGAGGACGGTTGTGTGTTTAGGTGAGTGTGAGAAAGAAACAGCATCACACATCAGCTGGGAGATAATGAGGCCATACACGCATGGATACAAACATGTGGCACGATCATCACTGCCATCCAAAATTAAAAGAGAAGACAGAGGAAGAGAGAAAGTGATGGTGTTGTGAAAACTAGTATAAATGGGATTGTTTTTTCTCTCCAAGTGGGAAACATGTCACAGAAGGTGTGACTTCTATTGTTTTTTCTTCTTGATGCATTTACTGTTGAGTGTCCAATACAATTTAAAGTCACGACAAGCACCTCAGAAAATATTCACCTGTTTTTGCCATACAAACAAGAAAAATTGGCTGTTATGACAAAGCATAACATCACAGCTCACCCTATTCTCATGACTGAGGCAATGATGACATCAGAGGCACGCAATGGCTTCAGTTGCAGCCTCATATCCATCTGACGCTAAAAATAGCAGCTTGTGTTTTCATCTCATATCTCTTTGTCATTCAAGTCCTGTGTTTAAATATGGAGGTGGGAGTAGAAATAGCAACACTACTTTTCCAAATCCAAACAAGAGGCAAAGTAAAGAAATAAAGAGCTCGGAGGACAAGACAGTGCAGCAACATGCGGCTGATAATCTGTCAAATGAATTTAAAATGCACGTGTGGGCATGTTTATTTATGTGTGCTTGCAGGATGTGAGAGTGTGCTTGTGGGAGCGTAAATGTGAAGTGTGGTGCCACTGTCTGCACCCTCAAGTCGGTCTTTCAGAAAGCAGTGCACACAAAAAAAGAGCATCTCATCCTTCACTCCTCAACAGCCAAACAGATCATGTTTCCTTGACAACTGCAGGCCTTGGCCAGTTTTTAGCAGGCTATGGTAAAGCTGTCACGTCTCCTGTGGAGGCAGCTTAACCGTTATGAGTGGTTGTGATGGATCAATACTCAAGCACGGGAGGGAGGCCGGTGTAACCTACTGGGGGAAGGGTACTGAGCAATTAGAGATATGTCACACACAAGCCACCGTGGCAGATTTGCAATTAATATGTACCACATCCCCTGGAGATGAAACTCCCATTACTCACCGGTGACCTATGCCAGGCTACCATTAAAATCTATAAATTCTATTGTTTACTGGCTCTTGGCTGGTTTCTTGCACTCAAACGCAGAATCATAATCCCAGTGCAGCTAATCTTTGGAAAAAAAGTCGTGAATTGTTGATTTTTAAACCGGAGCTAGGACTGTACACAAGTTCAAGACAGCTTTAAAAGAATAGATCAACATTGTCACAAATAGGCTAATTTGCTTCCTAGATTGAGGAGAGTTTGATTAGAAGATTAATACCACTTTCATTTGTGGAAGGTGAATGTGAGTCGGTTAGCTTAGCTTAGCATAAAGACTGGAAACAGTTTGCTGGATTCTTTCCGAAGAAAACATCAACCTACAGCTCACTAACTTGCATAATATGTCTCATTTGTTTATTCCATACAAAAAAACAAAGAGAAGAAATCAAAATTTGTGGTTTTACAGAAGATTATGTGCAGGACTATTTCTTGTAGCAGTAATGGGAGTTTTCAAGTTTTGGCAGAGTGCATTGGACTTCTGAAGAGACTTACTACTAGACAGCTAGATATTAAGATAAGTACTTACTTTATTAGACTTCTCTGCCTACTCTCATTGGATCTGCGGCCTTAAGGTTAAATTGGATGGCTGAAAGCCTACACATCTTCTGCTGGATAAAAACACATCTCTTCCAACTACACATCTGAAAATAAGCTGCATGATATTGAAGCTGCACTTTCACATGGCTCTATGTAGTTTTGCTTATTTAAAGCTAATGTATGCCTACTTGCGCTCACTACTTATGACATGTAATAATGTAATAACAATATTAATCGTACGGGGTTAAACAAACAAGATAGCATATTAATTCAGCCTGTTCTCATGAACCATACGTTTGAAAAGCTATGAAAAGATAAGCACTGTAATTCACATGATTTCCATGTATTTTTTTGCTGCTGTATAAAACAGCTGCTTGCTGGGTGGGCGGGCGTTAACACACGGGACTTTTAAGCCAGGGAGCAGAGTTTGCTTCCAGGTCAAAATAAAAGATATGCGTGTTTCTTGGGAGTGTTTTAATACAAACCACAGTCTTTTTCCTAAACTTAACCAGTCGTTTTGGTGCCTAAACTTAACTTTTGTCGCCACATCAAAAGTAGGCAGCAGCTCGCAGCGCTCTGTACCCGGCTCACATTCACCTATTCTGGGTAACTGAACCACCAACTACCGCTGAGCTGACGGACCACCATGCAAGCACCGAAGCCAGTGTCGCAGAGCTCTGTAGCGGCTAAACACATCTCCTAACTGCCGCTGATATAACAAGTTGTGACGGAGGTCTAATCATTTTGCTTACAGTAAGTTTTTTAATATGTATATAGTTTAATTTTACAAGACCACCAAGACGTTCAATGTATGTAAGCCAAAACTTTAACACACAAACACTAAAATAGCTGTACACCTTAAACAGGCTTCACACATATTCCTTCTGCGTCTGCAAGAGTCAAAATGACACGTGTGACATGAAAAGCAATAATTTCTACCTTGTTTTCACAGACAGTATTGATGGAGCTAACTGAGATAAAAATATTTCCAGAGAAAGAGCAGGAAAGGAAGAGGGAGCATTTTGTGTGGGAGGAAGTCATGGAGACACATTGTGGCTTAACAAAAAAGAAAGGACAAAAAAAGAACAAGAAAACTCATTGCTGAATCCGCGGTCAGGGTTAAATCCATCTGTCATTGTATTCTTTTGACACCGTGACAGATGCTCTCGAAATGCAACGCTATCAGCAAAACGGACAGACATACCGCGAAGCAAACAAATAATTACACTATCACAGGCTAACGGTGAAATAATGAACTCTCGCCTGTCTCCAGCATTGGAAGGATAAAAACGTCTGTCTACGTTGTAATAATGGGGTCACAAGAAGCCTGTCTGCCTGAACATCGCTGCTCTACTTTCAAATGTAATCCGAACTGATGCGAAATTGCCACGCTGCACAGACATGGAGGCATTCTGACTCACTCCATTCTGCAGCATATTCATCACAAATTTCAGAGGACACTGTAAAACCTCATTTGGAACCTTTACTTCGACCGTGTCCATTAAACTCTGAGCAACCTTTCTAATTGACTGCCGCGAATTCCTACTGTCTCCTCTGTTGTTGTTTTCGTTCCCAGCAGCGTTTCAGCAGAGAACTGTGCTTTAATTTAATCTGCTGTGTACTGCAACTCCATTTCAATCAGCTTTCTTTGAGCTGTCCTCTGCCCCCGACGCAGGTTACGTTTCTCCAACCACGGGGTAAATATAGAGCAGGGCGGTGAGTAAAAAAAAGAAAAAGTCCCATGTCTCATCACCGCTCCCGCTGTGTGAATAGAGGACGTCACCAGGCGGAGCAAGCGTCTTTAGAAAAAGCAGGACATGACAGGAGAAGAGAGGAAGAAGTACAGCAGGTCACGCGGGGTCGTTTCTCAGCAAATGAGTAACTATAAATCGGTCTGATAGAAATGTTGTGGCGGCACTCAGCTAATGTTTTTTCTGCCTGTACAGTACACCTTCCACAAAGGGCCTCTGAAATGAGCATACAATGTCCACACAACATGACATGGAATGATGAATGCTGTGTGACTCAAACTTTGAGACTCCCACACAAACTCATGAGACTCATTTCTGCTTTCTTTCCACCTCCCAACTTGTTCACCACTGAGGGTTAAGCACCATTTAACAGAAGAAATTCAATCAGAATGTCTTTACAAAGGGGCTCTGTGAGCAGGAAATAACGAAGCACCCTGCAGACCTCTTAAAACTCCCTGACAAACCATTACAGCTAATAGAAGGGCTGCATGTCATTCTGCAGCAGCCTGACAGGGTGAAGGCTCCGGCCTCTCAGCCTGCCTGTCAGCTGTTTTCTGTGTTAGCTCCAGGCTTTCTGAGCGCACAGCAAACCAACACTTTGTCAGGCCTCTCCTTCAAGCTGCTGTATTTTTTTGTCTTCTCCCTGGCCTGATCTCATTTTCTCAGCGGCACAGCGTCTATTGTAGATAATAACAGCTGTTCTTGGTAGGTGACACAGAAGGGGAGAAAGCAGCAGCAGCAGAGTCAGGTGTGGTAACCTTGGATAGTTCTCTCTTGTAAGCATCCCAGCCTGTTTTGGGGGTGGTTTTTTAAGTCTTAGAACAACACTCACGTGCACACATGTACATTGAAACCGGTTCCGCCTGCTGAAAATGTTCCTCCTTCAGTGATTTCAACGTAAGTGGTAGGGTATGAGTTCAGATGGAGCTCAGGTCAAAATCAAGTGGATACATAAAGTTACAGGAGCTAATTCCCTCTTTTTGTTTCCACAGTGCTTCATTGCTGAACTGCAGTGCATGGAGATTTTGGACTAAAAGAATGTCATTTTTGAAGATGCCCACTTAATAAGTCTAAGTCACAAACACTGTTGAGTCCTCATAATGGCTTTGCCGGACCTTTAAAATAACTGTTTGCACAGAACGAGGACAGAGGGTTTGTCCCCCATCAAGGCCAATATGGACAAGTGAAAGAATTAGAGTGTCCAATAATGCTTTTTAAGATAAGATAACATAAGAGACTGTATTGTCATCCATCTGTACACGGTGCAGTTCAGTACAAAGAGGAATGAAATTGTGTTCCTCTTGGTCCCCAAAAAGAATGAATGATGCAACATTCAGTGTGATCAAAGCAAACATTCAATTTTAATTTGAGTATTGTTTTAAGACAGACTTGAACAAATGGGAAGCTATACTGTGAAGCTAAACTTCCAGAGACAAACGCTAGAGATTTCCTTAACAGCCCCAAGCCTTGGCGATGAAGAGGACCAGAAGTGACTACAAACCTCGGGCATTTGGATCTAGACTTTTTGCTCTGATCCGGCAATCATGTTTCTCCAACTAATTAGGTTTGGCATATGACCTGAACCACGAATAAAAGGGCAGCCTGTTCTATTTTTAAATTCGGTGTTTAACCAGGTGCTGTTGTGAGCCAGATACAACCAGACAACCACCACCACCAGCATTATACTGCATTCCTTTCTTATGAGGGGGTTGAGAGGGGGGGTGGAGAGAGGGAGAGGGAGAGTTAGTTTACAACCTCAAAGTGAAGCTCTCCAATGCTAAGTCAATCGGGTCTCCATAGCAACTGGTAGACTAAGGACATCTGATAGTGATAGAGGAATAAATAAATTGGTGTTTTTCTTTTTGAGGAACGCCATTGGCTGTGAACAGACGGGGTGGGGGGGGGGGGGGGGGGGGGGAAGTAATATGTAACACAGTTTCAGGGAATCTAAGGATGGATCAGCAAAGCTTGTATAAACCCTTCTCTGGTAAAGTTGCATCTAAGTCCCCAAACAGAGACATTATACCTGACTGGAGCTGGATGGAAAGGAGGAGATTGGCGGGACGTCCAAGATCTTCAGGTCATACATGTTCCCGTTGAGGATGACGGAGGGTCTGTACACATATCTGGTCCTGGTCGGTGTGTACACCTCCGAGAAATCGTTATAGATGAACTGGCGGATTATAGAAGTTTTCCCCACTCCGGGAGCACCGATGACTGCGATACTCAGCGTCTCCACCATTCCTGGAGCACAAGTTCAGCACCATGGACAGCGACGAGAACAGCAGATGTGACCGTCCAGAAACACAGTTGGCCGCCGCTGTTTTGATGCTGCTCTGATGGAATTTAATCCACCGCTGCACCCACCCCCTTTTTTTTTTGTTAACCAGCAGCCTCTAAATCACATTAACTGGGTGCAATTAAACGAATCGGTGGCCGAATATGCCCCCCAGCAGTCGAGCCGAGTGAAGAAACTTTATCTCCGGGCTGAGTGAGAAAAGAAAAAAGCCATGCAGCCTGAAGGTTGTCAAAAACAAAGCTCAACCATGATTATGCAGATCGTCGCCTCTTCAATCCAACACAGAGAATAAACCTCTTGGTATTTTAGGGGACATCCCCAGGCGACCTCTTCCCTCGTGAGGAAGCGTAAAAGTCATTCCTTGTTGTTCCCGCACGGGCAGAGCATAATCTCCTGCAGGCTGGACTCTGACCTTGCCCAAAACGCACAGGAGCCCTTGCGGTCTTCATTGATTGTCTCCTCTGCACCTCTCACTCATTTCACCGATGCACCACCGCGCGCTTCTCTATCACAGGGGAGGACGGGCGCACAGCCGCCAGCCTAAACGCTTCCCACGTGTTCTGAAATTGCACACAACGCCATAATCGTGTTGTTTTGTCGATGACAGGATGATGGATTCACATCTGCGTGATTCAAAAGAGAAAATGCAATCCACACAGCGTGCACACGAACGTTTTCTGTAAAGGCATCTGGAGCCTATTTACGAGCACCGTGTGTGTGTGTGTGTGTGTGTGTGTGTGTGTGTGTGTGTGTGTGTGGTGTGTGTGTGTGTGTGTGTGTGTGTGTGTGTCGCTGTAGAGACAGGAGCTGGTGAAGACCGCTTTCTCTCTCCCGCTCTTCCATCCCTTGCAATATCCCCTGCCCAGCTCATCCGATAGAATCATGGTGTGCGCAAGGCGTGTGGAAGATTTGAGCTCCCATACGCTGCAAATAAATGGCAAAGGAATAATCCATACATCATGTCAGTGTGAGGGTTATGGGGGAGCGACGTAAGACTGGACATTATATCTCTTGGGGACACGAGTCATAATTTGATAGGGTCTTTGGGCAGGGCAGGGGCGATGTGTCCCATCAATCACGGTCACACACCGATCCACTACGTGACAAGTCTGAGGAATACACATCATGGCCCCTCAGAATAACTGGAGATAAGGTTGTGATTCGGCTAATGGCTGTTCTATGCGGCACTTTCTAATAAAACACCGTCCATACAGCGTTTACTATACTTGGGAGTCCAGGTTGGTGTTCATCCAGACTGGAATGCTAACCAGGCAAAGCGGGAGCCCCTCAACCCTCAGGGGCCCCAAAGCCCACAGAGTCAATAAGTCAATTGCAGTGACGTCTTACTAATTTGTACCACTAAAAACACAATACAAACTGATGCACATAGGGCCTTAAGAGTCCCTGTCCTCTAGAGGTACTTTGTTTTGTCAAAACAGTTTTAATGCTTTCATTATTTCCAGTGGGAACACTTTGGTTTCTGAGGCTACAGCAAATGGATTGGGGGAGGAGGGGGGGGGGGACCAGAAGAGGGCCAGTGCCTAAATGGGGCCTATAGTTCTTTTGATTTCCCCACAAACTGTTAATCTAAACCGGGAGTCTATTTCTTTGTTTTTGGTAATAATAATGTTACAAATGTTGGTATTTCATTAAAAAAAAAACATGTTTTCCTTGCTACAATGCAATAAATCTGCAGTAGTAGCCTAAATGTTTAATACGTTATTAATAAACAGATTTTGGACTGGATTCTCTGCAGCTCTTTTCCAAGTCAATTGGACCGCTCCCCTCCGTGATGGACTCAAGATTTTAAAAAACCACAACTGTCCGGCTGCAGGAGGATAAACACAAGCCAAGTAAAGGTTTCACATCCTGCAGCCCAAAAGTTGTTCTCATTAAAGGCTCAGAAATTGAATCAATTAATCAACTGATTTCTTATGTTGTCATACCAAGTTGAAGTATGACATGAATTTATGAGTTTCTTCTCAGACATGCGCAAATCTGGACAAATCTGGATAAAAACACTGTTCGTATGTTCCTTCATGCGTTGGTTGTGTAGATCATGTATATTTGTTTTCAAAATTCAGTCAAAAAATGTATCTAAAATGAACTGGGTTCTGTACACTCAGGGTCACAGAAAACATTAAGGACACTGAAGACATGTCCTCTAACATGGTAACAATTTCGGGGTTTAACAACCTGGTTGCAGTAGAAGAACTTGGATGATTCCAGTGTTTTTTAGACTTATCAAGTTTAAGTTTGGTAACACATTCAGCCTTTATATACACTATACTAACATTTTATAACAACAAATAACACACTACAATGTAGTTGTAAGCAGTTATCATGGCATTTTAAAGGTTTATTAGTGTAAATATGTATTCTCCTATGAAGACACGTTTTATGTGTGTTGCTATCTTGTTGTCTCTCACTACATTTATCTGCCAGCTATAGTTCCTGGTTACCTCTAAAATTAAGGTTTTACATACAAATACATGCTCAGTTTATAAAGTCTGATGCATTAAAAGATCAATTATTATAAACTACCCAACAGTTTAAAAAGTAGCAGCTAAATTTTGACCATGCACGACATAACAATAATCCAATCAAATAACACTGACAGGGGTCTTTCTGACGTCTAATGAGGGCTTTTATTTTTTATACTGTAAGTACACTGCTGCAAATACTTCTATATAAGTACTTTTGAATGCAAGACTTACTTGTAGAGAAGCAACTTTAACCATGAAATATTTCTACTTTTACTAATTTAAGTAAAAGATCTGATACTTCTTCCACCACTGGTTATGAACCATTTATTAAATGTATACTTCTTAGAAATGCTACATAAGGGTGGGGAGGTGTAAAGTGTTCCTGTAAAATTTGATTCCTACGTTGAGGAAATAATCTGTACATATAACTAAATAAAACAATACTTACTTTCTTGGAATTAACATAGTTAGTGTTTTGGAAGTTGATAATCGTTCCTTTATAAGGAACTTTACCCAAAGTAGAGTGCAGTGGCGCCCCCTATTGTACTGCGTTCATCACATAAGATCGCTATTTAGATCCTTCATTAGTAGAAGAGACTCTAGTCCCAGCGTTGGACTACAGATTCCTCTCTGCTCAGTAAGTGGCCATTTCTGAACAGAGCCGACCTTTGTCATTTACAGAGGAGCACACCTGAAACCAGGAGAGTTCACGATTAAAATATGAAAGGATGGCGGTGGAAGGATGCAGCGGCTCATGGCTCTCCAATGTGGTGCATTTTTTAAGTGTTCTTGTTTAAGATTTTTATTTATTTACTTCTATTTGGTATTTATACTTCCATTTATACTTTTCTAGTGCAAAAGAATTACATCAATACCTGTGTAATGTTTACAGTCATTATAGGTTTATAAAAACTTATTCTAGTGTAAAGTACATTGGATTTATTTACTTTAGTTTGAACCGGTTTGTTCAAGTTGATTTTGCCTTTGTAATATTTTTCTTGTACCTCCTACTGCATTGATTAGAAGTAGCGCCCCTAATTTCTTTGCATTTAATATTCTGACAAAATCGGCTTTCCAACTCTAATTAATTCTAATGATTAGATGATGCAGCTGAAATCCTGATTAAGCTTTCTCGAGTAGCTCGGACTTTAAAAAGACAAAACTTTGTTGCCGTTTCAGAGGAGCTGCCCTGCCTTACAGGTGCACTCTGCTGTAGATAAACCTCAGACTTCACTCACGACTCAAGGTTGAACAACACAGAGGGACTTGGTATGCAAAGCTTTGAGGGCTGCCAAGTCTATAACTCTGGAGGAGAAGCTGGGCAGCCCACAAGAGGAGACGTGAACGCCTCAAAGGTCAGCCATGATTATAAAGTGTGTGTGTGTGTGTGTGTGGGGTGTGTGTGTGTGTGTGGTGTGTGTTGTTGGTGTGTGGTGTGTGTACACGCTGGCTTCCAGGGATTTGGGGAATGTGGACTTTCCCAAGCAAATAAACTAAGATAAGGTTTTGCACCCGGGTTACAGTGGGATTTTGGCACTGGCAAAAAAAAAAAAAAAAAAAAAACATTTCCTTGCAACTGCCTTTTATTTGGTCAGAATGCCAAGCACTAAAGAAAAGATTGATTATGGGAATTTATTTATCAAGACCTTGAATAGTTATTTTTGATGTACACACAATGAACAAAATCAGGTCAATCAAAAACATCTGATTAAACTTTTTTTTTTATATATATGTATATATATTTTTTTTTACAGGATTTCATATGAATCAGCTGTCACCACACAAAAACACACGCTAGCAATACACAGCCACCTCTGTTGTCATCTCACAAGGTGTTAACGTGGGCACATACATCCTATACAGCCAATAAAAAGGGCTTCAGTGTAACGACTCTGAAAAGGAATTAAATTCATCTAGTCGAGCCTGCAGGTAAAACGTTGACACTATAGACAGTGTGCTTACCTACATGTACACTTATTACTCAGTGTTACAAACCATAGCATCATAAGCTTAGAGTTCTCTCACCTGAGCCGTCATCTCGGGTGGCCATGGTACTGGAGAGGCTGCGATGAGGAGGCTCTCTCACAGTTTGCCACATGAACACTAACAAGACTACAAACACAAATCAAACCATGGAATGATTAAGTAAGAGAGCAGGCAGTGGACGACTGCAGCTAGTCTATAAAATGTCCAGATATTGATGGAAAAACTAAAGAAATGCACACTAACAAACAGCATTCATTCTGCTTTCAGGGACAGCAGAGGATCAGATCCCACTGTTAACCTCAGACACTAAAGAAAACTCTATCAAATGACAAAGACAACAATGATGTAGTTTGTAACTATCTATGGGTCTCTTTTAAAGGCCCATCCAGCCACTTCCCACAGGGGCAGGGGTAGTGAGAGTTAAAGCCTTTTTTCTGATGCATTTTAATTGAACGTACCCTAAATAAAAATGCGGACAGTGATGATTCACCTGCTGATTGCAGACGCTAAAAATAGACTCCCATTTTCAGAGAAGTGGGGCTAGATAATGATTAAACAGCCTCATGCAGACACAGGAAAACAGCCGTCTGTCCCCAAAAGAAAAATACAGGTCATCCCAAAGTGGAGGACCAGCTCAATGTGAAAAGCGTTCAATCAAAAAATGTATAAGATAATGTCCTGAAACTTAAACTTTTGTTTAACAGACACACACAACCGGGGTCGGGATAAGGCTAGCCAAGACAGTCCAGGATTTTCTTCAGTCTTAGGAAAGAAAAACAACCAGCGATGGGTCAAAATGGAATTAAAAAAAAAAAAAAAAAAATCATAAACCATCCTAATTTAACTGCTGGATTGACATACAGAGTGTCAACACAGCAGGAAGTGGGTCCTGCCCTGTATGAGGGTGCAATATGGTCCATGGGTCAGGTGAGGGAGGGCAGGAGATGGAGGTGCCAGGAGTCTGTGAGAGCAGCGGCCGGGTCGGCGGGTGGTTTTCAGTTCTTCAGCACCGTCTCGTAGTTCTGGAAAACGCACTGGGAAACCTCTGGAGCTCTGCATTTAAGAGAGATCTGAGGGAGAAAAGAGTTGAGAAGGGTTGGATGAGATTTCACTGTTAAAATGCAAGGTTTTTAAAAACCGATTTACTAATTGTTGCTGTTGGACACAGTAGGCTACACAAGTTACAAAAGCTCTTATACAAAGATACACCTAGGAAGCCAATATTTTGACTTTAACATTGTCCATGTACGTTCATGAATGTTGCGAATACAGCTGGAGTTAGTACGAATGAGTAATAGCAGGCTGAACTGATATGTGATTTAAAACTTTAATAAAAATGGCCCAAATTTGAGTAAAGAAAAAAGAAAAGAAAAAAGACAGCTACTTGCTGAGCTCCCAAAAATGTAACGATTGTTTCACCTAAAAGGTCATCAGGTAAACTTCATGAGCTTATGGGTATAAATTAGAGGTGTGACGAGATCTCGTTTGCGAGATTAAACGTGACAAGTTTTCTCGTCGAGGTGAGAAGTGTCTCGCGATATCAGTACACAAGTGCAGAGCAGCAGCCTTGAAATCAGCATAGACATTCCCCGCCCGTTCCTGCTGTACGGTAGTCAATCTCACGGTTGGTAACGGGATAGGGACGGGTAGACACTGAAACCAACGGGTGCAAGGAGGAGTTGGGAGATTTGCGAGGCATTTTGTTTTAGAAAAAAATTAATTAATTCGATGAATATGAAACTACACAGTGTCATTCTTACGTCATAGAGACAAGGGGAAGTTATGGCTATAATAGGCCTATGTGTGTGGTTAACTCAGCTGCAAAGTGCAGTAACAGATCTTTGGTTTGTCTGAATTCCTGTCAGGTCTACCCGGCAAAACTGAAACTCCCGCGTTGTGGCTACGCCGCCTGGGGAAACTAAGTGGTGTGATATCCGACTGTTTAAAAGCGTGTAGCTTAATACTAGTTAGGTAGAAGTCTGAGGCTTTATAACTAAATCAATGTTAACGTAGTCAATGTGAAACAATAGTAAAATAATCTTTATTTCTCTCCATCTACTGTACAACAAATTCGAGTACAAAACAACTGGCCTCAACTACTGCCAGAAAACGCTTAGTTATGTTGTAACCTTGGTTCTAAGAGTGACATGCCAACCATTACAAAACCATTACAAGTCATAAACGTTTATGACAACGCTACTGTAATTGAGTAACGTGTCATTTGATTTTGTCATGACAAGTTATGGTTATTGTTCATGTGTCATGACAATGTCATGTGTTTATAACAGTGCCATGTCACCCTTATGTAGAAAACTTCGAGTGTTACCAAAGAAACTCTCTCCAACCTACATATGGAACACGTAACGGTGTAACTGTTGGGTATCCAGGAGAAAAGCCAGTCATCTGAGTAGGTGGCGAAACCTTTTAGTGCTCGTTTTTCATTTTGTGACTTTTGATTGAATAAAGGACTATAGTTCCAGTCTTATAAGTCTTCTGCAAAATAGTGTTCAAATTTTGCCTTGTCTCCATCCCAATTTTGTGACTCGTGAGCCCCCTAGTATAAATGGGACCAATAAGCAGAAGTACCTTCCATTAAAATTCCTTATTTTTCAGATGAGAAACTAGATTTACTGCCTTGTGGTTGTACACAACCGGCCACAGCTGGCGCGGAGGCATAATCAAATATTTGGATTGAAACTCTCCTTAATTTAGTCTCAGACAAAAAGACATACAGAGAGGGCAATAGAGGCAGCCTCTCCACTCTTGGATGGTGGTCACAGCTGGGAGCAGGTTTAGGATTTGATAGTCTCACAAAGGGAGTTTTTTCCCCATTAGCAGTCCTACTGCCTCAGATCCAGAAACACAAGAAAGTTGGGAAATTTATGGGGGGGGGGGGGGGACTCCAGGCCCCACCCCCCCCATATTTAATCTCAGCCCACCTAAAATTATAATATTAAAAAACAAATTAATGTATATTCTTTAAATCAATTTCAGTGCTTCAAGTTAGAGTTTGCTAACTTGTCTGTTCTTGAAAGAGGGCAAACAATTAGAGGTTCAAAGAACCCGTTGTCACTGTCGTTTGATTCTAGTCCATAATGGAACTATTGTAGATTTTGTATGTGTTAAAGATTTTGCATTTATCCTCCGTTATAATAAGAAATACATTTATTCATTGTCAAAATTACTGATTTTTGCAAGGCGCTGTCACATTTTCATTAGGGGCTGAGCCCCCTAAAGGGCTGATCCTAGAATCACCCCTGGGAATAATTGGATCAGGACAATTACTGTCATGATGTTGCACGTAATAAATGCAAAAGACACAGATTCGGAATATTTCACTAATTAATCGGTGCACAATCAAAACCTGTTGTGCGCTTAATACGTGTCTTTGTTGTGGGAAAAGTCAACAAGTGTGTGCGTTCAAATATTTTTAGGCACTGTGTGTCCTTTAGACAACTGATAGTGGAGAGCTGACAGGGAGAGAGATGCAACAAAGAGGACTTTGTGATAACATGATCAACGTCAGAATGCCCCCTATATCAGATTGTGTTCAGAGTTCATTTTACCAGATAATTTTACTATGTATTATGTTCAGTTTGTTATAAGCTATCAAATAGCAGTTATTTCTACCTGTAGTTCTGAAAATATGGGATACAATATCAATATCGTTTTTAACATCTATTGTCTATGTTTGAAACTCCAGTATTGTTAAAAAAAAATAATATTTTCTCTTTGAGACTGGCACCATTATTATAATAACAGTGATCAGTTATTAACCAGAGATTTGGTGAGTTACTGGCGAGAATTTCACACCATGCTCCTTCCCGAGTGAATGATACCAAGAACTGCCGAAGGGTGTGTGTGTGTGTGTGTGTGTGTGTGTGTGTGTGTGTGTGTGTGTGTGTGTGTGTGTGTGTGTGTGTGTGTGTGTGTGTGTGTGTGTGTGTGTGTGTGTGTGTGTGTGTGTGTGTGTGTGTGTGTGTGTTGGACACCACTGAGCTGCAGTGGAAAAAGCAGTACTACTGCACAGCTCCTAAAATTTTGCCTCAGCACACTCTGGGCTCCTTACTAATGCATGCTGCTGGCAACATTTTGGAAAGCGCTCTGCTGTATCTGCTGTCAGCATGGGGTGAGATGTGAGGAAATGCGGATGCTGTAGCCACTGTGTGGAACCCAGCTTACTAAGAGAGCTAGAAACTGCGGCATTCACTTGTTCAACTCACGGCTTGCTGATAAAATATTAGGATTATTTTAGCTGTACACAGGCAAGGAAAGAGCAAAGAAGCTACAGTAACGATGAAAGAGGGTGCATCATCCGAATGTGTATTGATTGTATTGAGAGAAGTCATTTTTATTCCAACTATGTTTAATCTATCAAGTATCAAGGGGTTTACATGATTCATTTTTTAATGCTTTGATACAAACATGGCAGTATTGGTTTTCCACCAAAAATCTCCAACGAGATATAGACACATGGATTCTCAACACTGATAAGGCAAAGAATCAGCCTAAAAACACTGCAGGAGCATAAAAGAGACACTCCGCTGCAGTTCTGATGCGCCAGTGCACCACTGCAAAAAAAAGGCAAAGCAAAAGTGATATGCATCCTAATCCAACATTAAAATACTTAAAAACAACCTTTTTTGCTGGCCAACAGTTGTTTATCAAGACAGAATTGAGTCACATGGTTTAAACCTTGTCCTACATCATTAGATTGCTCCCTTAGCATGAAAAAAGCATGTAGCACTAGGAGTAAGTAATAGGTATAAAATCCTTTGTATACTGTGATATAGTGCATTTCCAGTTAAATCAATTCAACTTTTTTTATGGATGAAATAACCGGACAGACGTGTCTGTTTTTCATTAATCCAGTTAATTCAATACCTGACAACTAAAAAGGTACTTCATCATATTGTTGCAAAAAAACATTTAAAACCAAATGATAGCACACAGCAATCCTCCTTGATTTGTAAACACTTCCAACACAAGGTCTAATTCTAAGATATTACAAGGGATAGATACCATGCAGATATTGCAGAATCTCAGAAGGAAGACAAATTGATATAATTTCACGGTAAACGTGTCACTAGTTTTAACCCCTAAGAATTAACTCTCTGTTTGTGTAGGAACCACAGAAATAGTTGTGTACAGCGGCCCTTGGCATCCATTTCTGTGTAAAAGCTCACTTTCACCAAAAACTCTCAGAACTGCTAGCTACAGAGGTGAAAAAAAAAAAAAAAAAAAATCAGCATTATCAGCGGTCACACAGTTACCATGGAAACAAGAGATGGTAGATGAGGACACAATGCTTCATGTCAGAAAGATAAGTGGGGTCCTAATTCACACTCCAAAAACTATAAAAGTATACATGAGCTCTGATGGAACTCACTCAAAGGCAATGTGAGAGCTACTGACTATTTCAAAGGTGGGAACTTAAAGCTGCTATAATCCATATTTTAGTCACAAGGTATCAAATGAGAATGTAAAAAGGGTTGCCTGTGGTGATGAACCTACAAAGAGTTCTCACCTGAAGCTGACGCTCCCCTCGGCAGAGCTTTAAATAAGGTTTTAGCTCAGTCTTTAGCAGTCTGGTCCTCAATTTTACTGTTTTGATTCACTCTCACTGTTCTCAGTTGCAGCACACAGCTGTTTCAGGTGGCAACAAACAGGACTCCAAATGAATGATAATGTCGCTCTCTAACTGCTGGATGTGTAAATAAGCAACAGTATGCTAACAAGTTCACCATATCAACTTAAAAAGGTGATGATATGTCAGTGATGTGTCTTCAGTTTGTTTGCTTTGCCTCCAAGTAGTCCCTAATGCAGGTTTAAAGAGACAGTAAATGTGTTTCAAAGATGTAATAGTTTTCTTAAGATCTTCCATGACCTGTCTTACTATGTCAACCATAATTTAATTTTCCAACAGTGAGCTCCTCCATTTTCATAGTGCCTTGCATCTATTAACACTATTACTATCCATTACTTAGCCAACCCCAGCCAGAAAACCTTAAAACCGCATACTGTACGCTACTGTATGTCATCACTCATGGTAATGAATTAAAATTGTTTTTATGTCTTGTTCTCAGAAACAAAATAAATAAATAAATAAAAATGCATTGGCAGGGCTTTACTTTTTATGTCTAAAAATAGCTGCCGACAAAAGGCTTTAGCAGCTTGCCTTTAATGTGCTGTGCCAAGAGAGCACAGGGACCATGCAGCAGCCAGCGAGAGAGCCAAGAGAGACGAGGAGTAAAATTCACACTGTAAATGCAGCACGGTTGAAAGTCTAGTCTTCTCATCACTAAACAATTTATGATCCATCTGCAAAAAGTAGGGGGGCCTTTCTAGCCCTGCTGAATAACTATTTGAACTTTAAAATGAAGATGAATTCAAAAAGGCAGGAGGAGTTCAGGGCAAAACAGTTGAAGTTGAACAAGAAAACACTCCTGAATTATTCAGGGTACGCCGCAGACACACAGGATGAAAAAAAAAAAAAAAGAGTAACAAATCAAAAGCATGAAAATGAAAAATGGTCACAGCCTCCAGCAGAAAAAAAGCTCTTTAACTTCAGTCAATTAATCTCATAGTTTATCTCAAGGAAATGCTCCTTAAGTCTTATATTTCAAAATCCCCTATATGATGTTAGGCTACACGGTGAAGTACTAAACTAAGAACATGTAAAGCAATATAAAAATCAGAAGTTTTAATGAGCAAGAGCTGGGTGACTTGACAAATTGACTAGTCTACACTGGAGAAAACAAAAAGACAGTTGAGACCACCTTATCAATAAAAGCATGAACTGACAGCAGACTGAGTGATGAGCTGGGGGGAGATTCACATCAAGGTCAGGATTCTGGACTAGTCATGCAGAATTTCTAAGGCCAAACTCAACCCATCAAGAGCAGAGACCATGGCACGCTGACAAAGCAGACGCACGCGACAACACAACCGACCCCATACTCCAATCATTACACATCAACCAACCCCCCCCCCCTCCAGCACACTCGCCCCACATTACTGCACATCAATCTCTGCCATGGCTCTGTTATGGCCCTTCTCTCTATCCATGACATGCAGTGATGACAGTATTTTGTTAACTCCCTTATACTGACCTGGCCTGACCCACTCTCAGTTGTCTGGCTGTTGTTTGGACCGACCTGCCCTTACTACTGCTAAAAAAAAAATAATCCTATAGGACACATTGTCTTAATCTCTAAATGTAACTCCCCTTTATCCTGACAAGTATTACAGCAGTTTGTGCAACATACTGTAGTTTCTTCTTTTTTTCTTCTTCTTCTTTTGGTAGTAATTAATTATCACAGCAGCACCAGCACCAGTCTTATACAACTAACTAATACAACTAGCACAGTACTCACCGTGTAATTTGGGTTCCCTGCCTGCACCCTCAGCTCAGCCAGCACCCAGATGCCGTTGGTGAGTTTCATGGACTGATACAGCATGTCCTGACCCTCAACTGTACGCTTGGCTATGGTGAAGATGTTGCTACCCTGCAGTTTGTTGGAGGCTGCATCTGTTGAGGGAACGTTATCAAAAATGAACATTACATAGTCAAAAGTTTAACTGTTCAACTGAATTTACACCATCTTACACTGACGATGCAGGACGTCTTTTTACATTATCATCTCCTAAGATATCACCTCAGGCTATCTGTGTTGCTAATTTGAAATTAACTTTTCTCCTCAGCCTCTGTCTTGCTGCTGCTCCCCAGTCAAATATGAAACCCTCTCTCTTTGTTCATGAGGAAGGGATTTAATCTTTGGGGGGAAATCTCCATTAAGATGTCATTAGGAATTCTTCTCCAGTTCAGCTGCTCTCACTCTTGTGTAAAACTAAATTATCACACATAAATATGGGGACTGCAGCTGATGAATTCTCATCAAAAGCCAATTTGCTTCATTAGCTAGGATCTGAATTCAAGATTGCCACTTCTCTGTCAGGCTGTTTCCACATGTAATTACGCAGCAGGATTTGGCTGCACTGTCTACGGTCTTCGGGTAGTGCACTCTCTGTTCCATCCTTCTCACCTGAGTTGAGATGGCAGTCTTTGATCTGAAACTGGGACTCGTTGTCATTAGGAATGTCTTTCCATGTGGCCAGGAACACCTGTCGATCTGTGGACAAGAGACACAGTCACTGGGTGAGGCCAAAAACAGAGCACACACTGAAATGTACACAGGATGAGAATTACAATAGGATTTGTGGGAAAGGCTTATGCAAAAAATGCCAAAGTAGTGTGTGAGTAGTTTGATTTATAACAGAAAAAAAAAATCAAATGGCAACACAAAACAGGCCTAAAACAGCCACTGGTGTTTGATTCAGGAGCAACTGTGCAGCCTGAGAGGTAAGCCAGTAAAGTCAAACACACATCTACATCACACACTTCTTCACATCAGTCACAATAATGTGTCCTCGCTGACTGACTGACTGACTGACTGTGTCGGTCCTTGACGTTTAGCCAAGACACACTCACCCATCTTCCCGTCCTCCGCAAACAGCATGCTGATGGGGTACTGGCAGCTGAAGTAAAATACGTCAATGTTGTTCTTAACAGCCACCTGCAAGAGTGATTACATCCAAGAAGGGGTAAAGGAGGACGACAGGAGGAGAAACAAGAAACAGTACATGGGTAATTACTTTTCAAGTTCCCTTCAAGGATGGGCATTGCTGGTTTATGTGTACTGAACAAGAGGGCTACAATCCTCTGGAAATCACACTCTCTGACAGGCATTAATATATCCTACAATATTAATAATGTTCTTTACTGGCCACCCATCTTACTGTGTCTCACAGTAAGCATGATATTTCTATTTGCGCTAGAATATCAGCAAACGTTGCTTACAAGATAAATACATAAAACAACTATTTCTAGAAACAGCCTTTAGAAAGTGCTTTACAAGGGGATATAAATAATATGAAAATCTAAGGAGATAAGAATAGCAGACAGTGGTTTAAATAAAATAAAACTAAAAAGAGATAAGAGAGAGACAAAAACACGACTGAAAGAACAAAAAAAGCACCTAACAAGTCTATGTTTAAAATAAAAAAAAGAAAGAAAGAATTTGCCTTAGCTCCTCAGACAGGACCTTTTACAGTCTGTGGGCCCTGGTGGCAAAAGTATGAGCCACTGAAACATGAGAACAACTGTGGTATAATGGAAGCACCTGAAGAGACAAGCGGCAGCCGGCGTGATATTGATCAGACTGCTCCACAGACAAATGCTAAGGGAAGGGCCGTGAGTTTGGCAAGCGGAGAGCAGAATAATGACTTGTGAATAATTCATTAGAGAGCATCTTATTCTTGGGTCAATGCAAGGCTGCCAGTAAAACGGCAAGTCACACAAACACAGACTACTTTATTCTGTAGGTTAGTAAACTAAAGAAGCTCTATTATAAAGTCTGAGGAAGTCAGATGCTAAACTTTAAAGGCTAATGCATATGATTTCTGACACACTTTGTGCTGTCTGAGTTAATCTACCCGACAACAGGTTTCCAAACTCTGTTATGTCTTTTAATGGCATAATATTTGTGTGCTCTCCCACAACTCTGCTACCTGGGACAGCATTGTGTTGTACAGACATTAATTGGCATGATTTGTCTTAAATAAGCTTTTAATTTCCATCGACAATGAACTTTGAACGGATTACTTGATTGGCAACAAAAATGTAATGTTGATCTTTTGTCATTTTTTAAATTGAAAGAAGCTAAAAATTCTTATATATTTGGTTCCAGTATGTTCTTGTTTTCTTAGTTTTCTATGATGGTAAATAGAATATCTTTGGGTTTTTCCACTGGCAGTGGAAAACTGTGATGGACATGTTTTAACTATTTTCTGACATTTCAAACCAAACACAATTGAGAAATAGAGAATTAAATCGCTAACGAAAATAATCTTTAGCTGCACCTGCCTTTTTCCAAATACAGATTACATGCATATTTATTTAATGTCACTGCCATTAAGCTTCAGAGACAAAAAGTAGAGGAGCTGGATGACGCAGCCAAAGCCAAACAGATAACGAGACAGCTGCTAACGATGTCATCAAACTGCGAGATGAGATGACCTGTCCGATCAAGCTCAGCAGGTGACAGCAATTGATTTATTGATCGATTTGCATTGTACGTTTACTTGAAAGTCCTTTAACAAATTTATTTGCTGTAGTACCAAAATCATTTATTCAGCCTTCGCCAATTTAATAAAAAAAACAAATCTGAGAAAATGTGAAAACAGCCAATAGCACCCATCAAAGGAGGGCCCAGAGGCTACAGAGTAGAAAGGTTAGCAGGGCTACGGAGACCAGGAGAAACAAAAGGAGCCATGTGCTGAGTGACCTCTAATAACCCCCCCCCACCTCTTTCGTCCCCCTCGCTACGCTTATCTTCTCTCTCCAGCTTCCCACAGGACCCGTCCTCAATTCCCAGTTAAAAGAACCACCCTGATCAAAAACCAGCCAGCTCCTGCTGCTCTTTTTATTTAAAACTTATCACAGCCGTTCTAAAGGTTGTTTCATGTTTTAAGTCTTTTGTATTCACAACATAAGAACTCAACAGTATAGCTGAATAAAAGAAAGGACATTATTAAATCATTTAAGACACACATGGTCATATTTACGAAGACAAAACTCATTTTGATGTTTCAGTTCTGTATCTTAGGATTTATAAAAATAAATCACTAAGACTTTTGAAATACTGCCAACTTTAATTTAGAATTTGACAGAGGGACAAAATTATGTTTTTATTGAATTAATTATCAAAACACAGCCATGTCTGTTATCTTTGTTTACACTTCAGTGCATCTCTGACAGAGTGCTGTCATGTTAGGACAGCAAACTTCAGGCATCAGTGTCCTGATAAGGCCAGTGCTGAAAAACTGAAAAGTCAGCATACATAACATTGTGCTTATAGTCTGTACTTGTAGTAATTGTATTTGTAGTAGTCACCTCACTGTCATGAGTGTGATGCTTAAACCTTCAGTCCTGTGTCGTTCATGGGAAATGGTAGAAAGCAGAGATGCAACGCTACTGTTCAAACAACCCTAAAACTGGCACAGTCACATCAAATTCAGGGGAAAGGAATATTGCAACATGGGTACCTGAAGGTTGTTGAGAGGCTCCATCTTCATGACAGGCCCCACAGTACTGAGGGGAAGGACCGCTTCAATACTTTGGTTTGGGCTAAGAGGACTGAGTACTTGGAGAGGACCAGCCGGAGCAAGACCAAAGCTACAGAGGAACACAAGAGGAAAAAGTGTCAAAATGTGTAAATATACAAAAATATCAGCACATTACTTAGTAGGTGGTGTTACCTGTTTCTGTTGAACTGGATGGCAAAATCAGTCATGACACTCATAGCTTTATTAGTGAGGGTCATCTCCATTTGGATGACCCCAGCACGGCGGACAAAAGTGCCAGATATCTCCAGACCCTTGGCCTTCATGGCTGGAAGCCAAACCTGAACAGAAACAAGATCATTTTATTAGGGATCCTACCACTGGCGTTAACATTATTCTATAGTATGTCTCATCCCAGCTTATCAAGACTCACTGTTTTAGGGGGGTTGAAGGCACCCATAGCCATACCGACTCCACCTCCGAGGTCAAACAGGTCATCCAGACCGCCACTAACAGGGACATTGAAAGAAGCTGGCATGGTAGCTGGTGGAGCACCGAAACCTGTCCCTATCTGTGGGTGCAAAGCAACACGTTAAACTAACATTCAATGTCACCCTGTACTGAGAAATCAAAGCCAAACAAAATCACTTACAGCAGGTCCTCCTCCAAGGTCTCCGCCAAGCTGGGTAGGAGAAGAAGCACAAAGACTTTATCTATTGGAAGGTTATCTACATTAAATAATATACTGGAAGGTCTGAAGAGGGTGGATGGAGGGGTTTGAGGGTCTAAGAAATGTCTTTCAGTGATTCACGACAGCTATGGGGATTACACTATTTACAAGTGACAGCAAGAAGGAAGCGCCACCACTGATACAAGAGAAATTCTCTTTTTATGTAACTGACCTTTTGCTGCCCACATAGGTCAGGCTGAGTGGCTATTGAAATCCAATAGGCTTTGTTCAAAGGCTACTCACTAAATGGGACTATTGTGGTGATGAAAAGGTTGGGGGTACAGTTAACAAGACGCATGGTGTATAAATATAGTGATTCTACACAGTGACAACTACTGTGCATATTTTGACAAGAAACAGGTGAATTTTACTAAACTCTCACCTAAATGGAGTGGGAAACATAAACAACGTAACACAAAGTGCAAATAGGCACAGATCACTGCTGGGGAGGATAACTCAGAAGACACATTGGAACAAGGGACAAGAGGGGATTCTAGGCTGGAGCTGGCCTTTACTAGTCCAGCGTGGTCCCGTGGACCAACCTCAGTGGGGCTGTAATCTGGGGGCGATGGGGACTGATGTGGGAGCTGAGGTGACTGAGGAGTGTCCGTCCGCAGGGGAATGGGCGGCTGATTGAGACACATCGCAGAGCCCAGAGATAAGAAAAGAGATGGACTTAAAGATTTCGCAGCATGCTTACTGTAGATATCACAATAATAAAAGATGATGAATGAACATGTCAAACGGATGCATGGAAACTACAGCAAAGCAACAGTGATTAAATCCATCTTCTAAAATGGCTTTATAAATGGATTATAAATGTTCTGCCCTCTCCCGCCATGTAGTTACCGGCTCAGACTCATCCCCCATCTGCAGATGCAGCATTGAACAAACAAAGTGAAACACACAAGGGTCAAAGGAAAAAAAAAGAAAAAGCACCAAAACATAGAAAAAAAAAAAGAAGAAGACGACATACAACTACAAAAATGACTGTCACTAGGTTTCTTTGACATATTAACATTAATCAACAAATGGCCAGTTCACACTACACGACTTCAGCCCTGCAGGTTCCCGGTCAGTTTACGACACAGACAGACAGACAGACAGACAGACAGACAGACAGACAGACAGACAGACAGACAGACAGACAGACAGGCAGACAGACAGACAGACAGACAGCAGACAGACAGACAGACAGACAGACAGCGAGCGAGCGTTGTGTAGAAGACGACGTCTTCTAGACGAGGTGTTGTGCCGGCTTTGCTTTACTGTTGTAGTGAATGGAAACAGAGCCAAGATGCTAACTCTCATTCAACTGCATCACCTACATACGCCAACTGGGACGAGGTTAATACGAAACGGGATAAAACAATTACTGAAGCGGTTTGCATTTCAATTCCAACACCTCAAATTAATAAATAAGGTACTTGAAGATGCCCTGTGGAGCATGGTGAGTTTGTTAAGCCGAGACTGAAGAAAAAAAAAAAAGAGAAAGCAGTCCACACCCCATGTCACTTCTTGTGTGTGTGTTCCTGACTAAACACAGTTGGGAGACCAGACATACTCATCTGGGATTCCTCGTGGTGAAAGATCTTTAGTGTCTGTTGCCGGTCACTCATGTAGTGTGAAAACAACGATTTTAAGAGTCCCGATTACTTGACAGCAAGTTGTGTAGTGTGAACTTAGGTTCTGTAAGGCTGCCATAACACATCTTAAGCTGACAGCTTCACTCAAACAGTGATGTGTAGAAGACCTACCAAGCTGTCCAGTCCTCCTCCAAGAAGGTCCATGGCACCCAACTGCATGCCAGAGGAAGCGGGTGGTGGTGGTGGTCCGGTGGTGGTAGGTGTCAGGTCCAGATTAAGCAGATCCCCGAGGAGGTCTCCCTGGGATGGGATGACAGCAGGGGGTGCCTCAGAAACTCCAGCAGCAGAACCTGTATCTGGGCTCTCAACACTTTCCCCACTAGTAGAAATAGAACAAGAAAAAGGAAGCAACATTAATTTAGATTATGCATTTTATGTTGTTTTTATGTACAACCTGACACTGCTGGAAAGTGTGTTATTCAGCAGATTAAAAAGTATAACAAAATAGCAAAGTGAAGAAGCTAGATCTACTTTAGTAGAAAAGCCCCTTTGCCTGCAGTGGTTAAAAAAAGAAAGAAAGTGCACCACGTACGATCCAGTGCTGCCGGGGAGTCTCTTGTGCTGAACACCTCGGCTGCCCTCAACAAAGGCACTGGGAGGCTTGTGGTAGACAGAGGCCAGAGTACCAATGTGGCAGATGAGCTCCTCCAGCAGTGTGGGCTCAATCAGATCTGTCTCCTCAGAGATCAGGGGCTTCTCAGCCAGAACCACCTCCTTGGCAGCCACTGGGTCTGTCGAGAGCAGACGCCAGTAGATGTAGCCCCGGTCCCTGAGGTCTGGGTTATCAGAGTCCTGCAGAGACAGATGATGGAATGAGGATGACGCATTAATATATAAATGGAGCATGTTTAATAAATTCTTAATTAAGATTCTTTTTGCGTTGGCTGCAATTAGAGTGACTGAGCAGTGATTCAAAGTTAAAAGGGTTTCAGTGTTTTAACTAATTTAAAAGAGACCTAAATTAATGTATGCGGTAAAGTGATAAAAACGCAGACACCCTGCAGCAAAATCTCAACAAATATATGAAAGACTTTAATTATGTCCATAATTGTCACCTTTAGTTTATGGAGCACATTTTTTACTTTTAAATTTGTTTAAATTATATATTTAACAGTTTATTGCTGCATATATTTCTATAAAAAATGTAATACAGTAAGGGCTGTAATACTTTTGTTGTGTCAGATTGTATCACATTGTTACAGAAAGAGACAATGACTCAACTTTATAGTTGTTTCTGAAACCATAGTTGTCAGTGGTGTGACAGCATTATAAAAGGAGGTGTCTTGTTTTCTGTTATCTTCATGTGCATAAATGATGGAGGACTAAATAAAGACACACCAACTCAAGATAGCATTTCTATTTTAAACTAAGAAAATCATTATTTACACATTTAAACATTAACACATACACGTGTGCACAGATGCTATAGCTAGTTTGCATCTGTTTTAAAGATAATACTATAAATAGGTAGATTTTTATTTGGGGTAATTCTGACATATCAAATAAGAATACAATTCTGGCTAAAATACTACTACATGGAATTTTCTTTAATGTTTTCATTCTACCTGTTTTAGGTAGTGAGTTGATTAAGACACAACAAGTGTTACAGAGAGTAAGCTCAATCCACTGCCATCCTATCTAAGAGAAGTGCACGGCTCAGATCTTTAATGGCATTACAATACTGCAGTGTCCCTGGAATAATGAGGTTAAAGTGAACTCCTTGATTTGTCCTAGATTTAAAAAGGAGCAAAGTCAAAAGCCATGTCTGATGAGAACCCATTACATACGCTAGAGGAACACATGGATAGCAAGTTCAGAGTGGTAGACAGTAAGTAAGGATTGTCAAATATGTGTAAACAGACATGATTGGGGTTAGGGAAAATGTGTGCGTTTGTTTTTCTCACCTGTGTGGCCAGGCTTAACACCTGCTGCACTAACTCCTGGGTCTCTGTGGGCTTTTTCAGGAACAACTTGACAATTGCTGTCAGCAGTTGCAACTGAACCTAGGGGTCAACACATACAGTACGTTACAACGGCTCACACACTATTGGTAAATGCAGCTAGTGTAAGTACAGTTTTGCATACAAATGTAAAACAGTGGCAAGGTGCATATTAACGATGATCTTTTAACAATAACCTGTACTGAACCACAGTAAACACATAATAAATAAACAACGTTTTAACTCCTGGGCTTAGGTTTCCCACGGATGCCACACCCTGCGAAACAGTAAATATCCCATCTACTAGTTTAATCTGCGGTTACCAAACAGCACAAAAGAGAACATTTTATGCTGTTTTTAATGCATTTCCTGCTACGCACAAAGCATAACCAGAAAAGCCTCTCTAAGACAATATGATAATTGATCTATTGCTTAAGGGGAGCCATCTACCCAAGTAGAGCCTGTTCCGAACAAACTGTGGCAGAACACTCTCCAGAGTGAAGGCTGGCTTCTCCACAAAGTGTTCCCATTATTCCCATTACTTCATATTAAACATGGTTAGTCTCAGTAAAACTAAAAATAATTACTCATCTAGGAGTCTTTACTTTCTCTCATAGTACCAAAGATTTTGTCAGTTTAAAAAAAAAAAATGGTTCTTTGTAGTAGTACTGCATGTCTCCTCCATTTCCACTGCTCTGCAGCAGCTTACCAATGACTGTTTCTATTTCTACAGAAACCATGCACAACTTACTGCCAGCACTGACTGCAAGTCATTAGTGCCACTAACATTAAAATGGTAATGAAAAAGCAACCTCTCCACACTCTCCTAAACACACCTGAGTGCTTTCATCATGAAAACCCTCCAAAAAGCTCTCCAGCAGCTCATCGGCGTTGTCAATGCGCTCGGCATATTCTCCTACAATCCAGATCATGGCGGCACGTGCCTCCGGCTCATCCAGGGAGTCCAGGTTTTCACACAGGGTGGCAATCACACTCTCATACCTGGAAACAGTCACATAAAACATTATATGCACTCAAATATTGCAGATGTGTGTATTAGGAGAGATTATATCTTATCTATTTATGAAAAAGAGGGACAGAAAAATAGAGCAAAGCAAGCAGACGGATAAACAGTCAAAATATTAATCACCAGCTTATAAAACATGTAAACACACAACTGCCTACTTTCACATCTAGCACACACACACACTGAACAAAAGTTTCTGAATTAAATCAAAATTGCTCAAATTCGATTGGTCAACCTGAATCTATTTTTTGAAATTCTAAAAGTTGAATTTTTGGATCTGAATTTGTGAAAGAAATCTCAAGAAATCTCATATTTTAATCTCAAAGAAGTGAATTCAAAACAAATACATTTAGATACATGGTTTTCAAAGTAAAATATTCCAATATTAAGTATTCAGTGGCTGTTAAAATTCAAGTACTTTTGTCTCTTATTTGTTTTCATAAAAATTAGCTTTACTTTGTGTTCTAGTCGCCTGACAAATATAAATTCAATATTCTCTGCCCTTTTAGCTCGGGTTTGATTGGGATCTTTCGCCTACCAGATGCTCAACCAACCAATGATTTCTTCACTGGTTGAGGCATTTCTGATTTGCATAGAATACATGATAGTAACCAACAAATTCCATTTACATAGCACTTTTATTACAAGATATGCCGAGGCAGAAAGGTTTTAATCTAATTAATAAATATGCAAAGGTTTGAGAGGAGCAGTGACTCATATAGCTAAAGGCTTGAGCCATGCAGAGCTGGGAACCTTCCAAAGCTTAACCCTTGGAGACTCACAACTCCAAATTGATGGTCTAATGCTGTGTGAGAGAGGTTTCTGTCTGGCACATGAATCCTCTCTGTTGGATCCACAGCAGAAGTCCCACTCCAGCCAAACCTGCCTGACCTTTGACCAGGTGCATTCAAAGCAAGGTTTTAAGTGCTGTCCACTACAAACACACTCAGTGTTACTGAGGACAGTTCCCCCTCTGTTTGAGATACTAAACAGCAGTCTCTCAGCAATATCAGCCTAGTCCCGATGAATGGATCATGCATAACGTAAAGCACAGGATTAAAGTAAAGCAGACGTGTTTTTTGCAACTGTCCACACTGATGCCTGAGAAGAAACCTACTTGTTGGGGTACTTGCGGAAGATGTCCTTGATGACCACAATGGCCTCCTGCACCACATAGTTGACCTTGGTTTGGATGAGGTCTAGCAGTGTGCTGACACAGCGCTCTGCTGATTGCTGATGAATGGAGGGAGAGAAATATATCTGTTGTGATATAGGCCTGCAGATTAAAAACAGTAGAGGCAAATGCATATACAATGTGTGCATATAATATGCATAAATAATATATGGCACAATATGGAACTAGTTGAAAACAAGTTCCATGTTGCAGTATATATTACCAATCTGCTGAGTAATGTACTTTCCAGCAGTGTCAAGCTGTGCAGCTGTTATTCGTTGTTCCTTGCTGCCTTTGAATGCAACTCATCACATCTACTTGCCATTGATCTCAGTGGATGAGATCGAGTTACATCAGCAGTTTAAAAACATTAAATCAGGCTTTCAATGTATTGGAAATGTTTTTGTTTTTTATAAATGTGTGCTCTCTGGGTAAAGAAATTCATGGAATTTCCACTTTAAAATGAGTTTGACTTGCGGAAGATGTCCTTGATGACCACAATGGCCTCCTGCACCACCAAGTTGACCTTGGTTTGGATGAGGTCTAGCAGTGTGCTGACACAGCGCTCCGCTGATTGCTGATGAATGATGGTTTACAGGCTTTGAAATATTGTATCTTAGTAGTAAAAACAGTAAATTTATGCATTTAACTTGAGGCTTAAATACTCTCTTCGGTCCAAGCTTCAACAGTAAACAGCCCTGTGTTCATTTTATGTTCTATTGAAATTATGAGAGAAAAATGCCATGCTGTACTGTATACTCTAATAATTTGTTTTATGAAAACATGATTATTATTTACTGAGTTTAGTCCAAAGACCAGTAAATTAATATAAATATCATATAAACTAATGCTTAGTTGTTGAACAGCATAGCTGACACAAGGGTTTGACTAACAAAACATCTGGTAACAGTGACATTTAAATTCTTCCCCCCACCAAACAAAACAAAACAAAAAACATTGGGGCAATTAGTGCATAAAGTTGCTGTTTTTTTATGTAAAATGAGCCTAGATTAAAACCACATGCACTAATCACCGCCTTGTGCCAACATGAGTAAATAAGAAGCATACTATGTAACAGCTGTGTGTGTGAGTATGCGTGTGTTAGAGATGGAAATTAAATAAATTGAATGAGAAAAAAAAATGATGTGGTCTTTAACATTTTGGGGCACCCCCCTTAATTTCTGACACTGGTCTGACATCATCTCCACCCACCTCTACTTTAATGGCACAGCGGCCAATGGCTCTGACCGCTTTACGGACAAAGTCCACATCCACCTCAGTGGCGTACTCCTTCAGCTCAGCCAGGACCTACAGCGAGACAGACAACCATTAGTGCCACTCAGATGATCTTGTGAACAATATATGTGCTTTCTTAAAAGCACCCTAAGATAATTGTTTTACAGCTTTTCCAAAACAATAAAAGTATGACAGCTGTGGGTGCGTTACCTGGGCAATGTTGGCTTGAGATGCTAGGCGAATCATAATGTCCAGCTTCTCCAGTTTGACATAGATTGGGTCATTGTACTTAACAAAGAAAACCTTCATCTCATGTTTCAGGATCTCTGGGCTACAAAATAAATAATAAATTGGTTAAATGACTGTCATACAACATCCAATATAATAAAAGGAATCCGACTGAAATGCATTATGCTACAGTAAATGCAACTTTTATCGGGGCCTGATATTCCCAAAGTATATAGAATACTTAAGAGACCTCTGTAGTTCACATTTACCGTCTCTGTACGATGAGGTTGATGTTTCTAAGAGCCACATATTGCAACTCAGGCTCAGCAGAGAGGAGAGTGACTAGAGGTGGGGCGAGCTTTTTCAGCAGGGTGCCATAGTAGTCCAAGTCTTTGGGCAGCATCTCCATGAACTTCATTAAAACTTTAACAGCTGACAAAACCACTGCAGAGTTGGCGTGGGAGAGCCGCGGGGTGACACGCTCACAGATGCTAGCAGATGTTGGTATTGGGAGAGAGAGAAGAAAATTACACAGGATTTACTGGGTGTTATTTGCCAACTGCCATGCGATGTTAATGAAGGCCGTGCTTTCTCTTACCTTTGAGACTCGCGGTCATCACGAGGTGTGTAATTGGCCAGGCAGTCAAGAATGAATATCTGGCCCCACTCTGTACACTCATTTAAAGCTGTCAGCAACTTATTGATGGTCTGAGGGTTCAGGTCCAGTAAATTACTGTTGGGGTGAGACTCTGCTATCTCAGACAGCGCTGCCACAGCATTTGCTACAACCTAAAGATAAAGAGAAGAGTACAGATAAATGCTGACAGAAACATAGATACCCAGTGTCCCCAGTACCTATGTTAAGATATAAACGAGAGGTCATTGTACTAACACAATTTTGGCAAACATGTTGAAAATTTGTATGCCAGCAAAGGGCTTATCGGTGAAAGACAGAGCTGGGGCTTGTATCCAGCTGTGTCAACACCCTGAGTATAACATAAAATCTGACTGGCTCAATAGCCAGCTAGTAGGCTGCCTGAAGGAGTCGTACCATGGGGTTGGAGTCAGAGATGAGGTCTTTAAGGGTGTCCAGGAAACCTTGGTCCTCCACCAACTGGGCGTTGATATCATGGAGCTTTGCTACACACACAGCAGCTGTCTTCCTTACATATGGGTCTTCATCCTTCAGACATTTCCTCAGCGGCTCACAGAGGTACTCAGTGATCTTGTCCACACGGATGCAGCCCATTGTACGAACAGCAAGGGCCCGGATTAGAGGGTTAGGGTCTTCACAGTCCTAAATGGGTTATTCAAATGTCATACGTTTGTCACAACTTGTGATTTCTTTCTATATCATACTGCATTATCTTACAGACATTTCAAATGTATCTAACATTTGATTGCATTATCATTGTGTAAAGAATTAAATCATATATTGGAGTTGTTGATTCTAAAGTAAAGAAGGAAAAATATAATATAACGATAATCATTATCTTGCTAATTGAATTAAAGAGATAACAGTAAGTCACTTTAGACAGATGTACAGAGAAGTGTAGCCTTAAAACAACATCCATGAGTAGGTTCAAATTAGCAAGAGAATATTTATCTTCCCAAGTGCTATTCCCCTATAACATGAGCACAATCTGAAAACTTCCTGTTAGCAACAATTTGTCCAAATATTGAAATTCTAATACAATCCTAAAATTTGTGTAAACATTTTCCCACTAAATTTAAGATTTCCTTTTTTAATACTAAACAACTTAAGTTGTGCGAGAACTCAAGAACGGCAAAAACCTTTTTAAAGCAATGCATCCTGCAAGCTCTAATGGCACGGATTACTTATTATGACTAGACAATTTAAAATAGTTTTCACATATTTATGACAGGTTGAGTTTTACCTTTACAAAAGTGTTAACAGCCATGATGGCCATGTCTGGCTGACTCTTGGCATAGTTCATCAGGTAGAGGTAGACCAGCTTTTTCAGTTCCAGGTTGTCCGTCTGCATGCAGTTCACAACGTCTGGGAACAGAGCACTGAAGAAAGGACAAGGCATTATGTGACCACTGACTCAAGGTGGGTGAATTGTTACAGTGACTGCAGTGTGGAATCAGTTCCCCTGGCTCACCTGACATCCTTGCCAACTGTCATGGATGCAATGACCTTCTTCACAGCCTCCTTCTTCTTCTCTTTCTTATCACTGTTCAGCTCTGCCTTGAGCTCAAAGATCTCCCCTGTACACACAAGAGAAAAAAGAAGCCACACATCATGTAATCCATTTGTGATGTAGAGGATGGAAAGGACTACTGTGCAGCATTGACCTCTTTTCCAGCAGTTTCAGATAATAGTGGGAGGTATTGGTTGTCAGGGGTTTCGGTGCACTTGTTGCAAGCAACCATCCTGATATAGAGCGCATGAGTGATTAAAAAAAAAAAAAAATTGTATACAATTGCAAGGTAAAAGATAAGGATGCAGATGATGGGTCTGCATTGTTTGTGTAAGCAGCTCACTACGGCTGTGGCTTCTTCTACCATTCCTTCCTTGCAATATCCCCAAAAAAAGACTTCAAGTGGTCCAGTGAAAGAAAGCTTTTATTACAAAGCTGCCTCAGGGCGTGTTCATTTGGCCTTATTAGTAGCTAAGCAACAGCAGACTTACAGCTCCAATAACATGGCAAATGCAGCTCATGTTACCTGTTGAGTAGAGCTGGGCAACTATTCAACATGATCTTTTATCAGTTTTTACGTATGTGTGTGTGTGTGCTTTGTCACTGGTAGTGTGTGCCAGTTGGAACACAGCTCAATGAATTAAATATAAATTTGATTGCATGAAATTCTGCATACATTTGTATTGATTGAGATAGATATATATATATATATATATCAACAGAAACAAATATTTTCATGAAAGGGTCACATGCTGATTGCTATAAAAGTGGAGATAACAATCATTGCAGATTTTTGTTACTTTGTTCAAAACTGAAAGAGATTCAACTTTAAATGAGTTTACATTTGAGTGCATTTTGTCACTGACGTGTATATCTGCAGGAATTAGACTAAACATACACTGCCAGAACACTGTCAATTTTGGGCTTAAGTTTGAGTCTACCTACTTTAAGTTTTCCAGACATTGTAAACCGCTAATCACTTCCAATCTCCTTTAAGATTTTAGCAACAGACTGCACACAGCAACATTGGGTAGATGGAAAGAAAAAGCACATATGCACTTATGTCCCAAGCAATCCTAACAAACAGAAGGAGTCTACACACTAGCACTCATAAGCATCTGTTTGCATTCCCAAAGCCCTATGTGTGGGAACACACACGCACAGGTCTGGGTCATGTGAGAAGAGTCACATAAATACAACAGGAGGCACAGCAGGACAGTTAAATCTGACAGCTGATGCTCAATATGTCTAATCTTATTTACAATAACCAGAGCTTGGCAACAACATCAATACAAAGCAGGGGGATAACAGTTATATCCTTCAATGCCTAGCCATGTATTATATTTAACAATTAAAACTTTGTGTATACAACAGTGTATGCATGTCTTGATAATATTAAAATGTAATTCAGCACCACAGCTGAATGTCACAAAATCCACAAAGCACTTAATAATAATGCATACTGCTACCACTGATTGAAGATAAAACTGAATAAAATAGGAAAACTGTAACTTGTCACCGAGTTGTGAAATGTTAGTTCATAAGATAAATGATTTTAAATGTTTTAACAAATCAGCTATCAGACCTTTCTTGGTAGTGGTGAAGTACTTGGAGTCCGTCATCTTGGATCCAAATTGTCGATTCTCCTGCAAACAACACAACAGGTGAGAAAAATTACTGTGGAAAATAAAAATGTCCTCGAATTGAAACTTGGAGCATTACAAGAGCAACAGGAAACACTGAAAGTGCAAGCACAGGGAAATAAAAGGAATTCCTGTGACCTATCAGAAAACAAAACAATGGATTTTGCAAAGAAAACACTAATATCTCCTCTTTAAACATAAATCTTGTTGGTCAGCATGTAGTATGTGTCCAACAGCAAGCCTATATCTTTTACTGAGTCAACTTCTACAGCATGCAGTATTTCCTGTTGGTGATTTCCATTCTTGGTACATCTGCAAAGGATCTTCTCCCACTTATGCAACAACACTTCCTGCTATGGAATTTGAGCAATAGTGCTCAAGTTAAAAGGAAACGCTACTAGGGAAATTAAAACCAGAATCTGCTCAAAAACATTGAGAATTAAAAAAATTTGTCTTCTGAATTGTTGTGCACGTTTTAGAAACATATGGCTTGGGCACATACTTATTACACTTCATACTATGTTGTCTATTTGGTATATATATATATATATATATATATATATCTATATATATATATATAACACACACACACACACCTATATTCTGGTTACAACACAGCAAAATTGCTGAGAACTGTGATGCTTTTTACCAGCGGCCATCATGTATTGTTATAAATAGCCTATAATATTAATGTCATACAATGAAAATGATACCTCATTACCACAATATGAATATTGATGCCGTCACTTGCAGTTTTCTACACTGAATGAAACAGATGGCATTTTTTTTTTCCAATTATGGCTAGTAATTTCATTCCACTGACATTCTGTTATGCAACGTTATCCTAATTTACTTAATGAAACTAGCAGGGACAGGGATACTAGCAGAGAATCAGAATAAGATTAATTAAATAAGAAGCTTTTCACTTGCAAGGAAATGAACCTTGGTGTATTTGTTTAATAATAATAATAATAATTTAAACTTTATTAATCCCGCAAGGGAAATTACAATGTTTTCACTCTGTTATTAGAATACACATTACACACAGGCCTGAAATACACACACATGCTCAGTACCTATACATGCACTAATAGGCTGCAGCTGTCGGTGGACAGGCGCTCCGAGCAGGTGGGGGTTTGGTGCCTTGCTCAATAGCACCTCTCCGGCTACCAGTCCACCACCATAATTTGGTCCATATGGGGACTCGAATCGGTTCCCAACTCCGTACAAATTGAGCTACTGCCACCCCACCACCATACTTTAAAGGGAATATACAAAAAGGCAAAGTACAGTCCAGAACTAAAATACTGAATAGATTTGACAATACAAAAGTATGTAAAGGACAATAACAAAATATATATTTACAATTTAACTGTTTAAATGAATGACAGAGGCCTCTCAGTTGTTACCGTTAACTTGCCATCAGTCACAATAAAGTGCGTTTCATGGAGCTAGCTAGCTAAGGTAGCATATTGATCATTATTCATTGAGCATCAGGTAACTGTCAACAGACTGACTAATGTCTTTTTACACACTTTTATTGTAATATACCGTATGTATTCTGCATGTATGTTATTGACTGTAGCAGTAATCTGACATATTCTTTATTCCCTTTTAAGAAATGTTTTTGTATGCACCTTATACACCAAGGTAAATTCATTGCAAGTGAAAATGTACTTTGCTAATGAATAACGTTATGATTCTAATCGGCTGTTAGCCACAAGCTAACCAAATACGAAACGTTAACACCAACTAGCTAGGTAACTAGCTAGCTAACGTTAGCTAACAAGACGATAGCGGTACGTTTGTACGATAATTCACGCTGCTGCCATGCTGACATCCGAACTAACAGTATGCCCTTCAATAGTTTGCAGACTAACAATACGAGTAGCTACTTCACACTAGCTGACTTTAAGTTATTACTTCTAAAATCAGATAAAAGGTAGAAGAACGATTCGCTAGCTGGCTAGCATCAGCCTACCATGACGTTAACGTTAGCATAGCGGGCTCGAAAGTGTATAAATTCAGTTGGAAGAAAACTAAAATATGTGATGTAAAGTTAGTTGAATTAGTGCAGATAGTTCTGCGATTAACGATGTTATCCGATCAATTACTCACGCATAATTGATTCGCCCATTCCTGCATATTTGCAGGAGTTAGATGAATGAAACTGGTGCTAAAGGCTAGCTGCCTGGTGCAGTGTGTCTGTCAGTGTCAGCTAGCGTATGGCCACTTCTCTAGCTCGCACAGCTGAGACATGACCTTCTAAGTACAGGCTTAAGGAAGCCTTTGCCTAAATAGTTAAGCTCTTAATCTATCTGCCTGGTGTAAACCTTACCGAACGAATTAGCGTACCTTGGTGTTAAAATTAGACTCGCCACAGAACGAATTTTGAGAGAAAATATCCACAAACACCTTACCGTGACAGGCGTAGTAGAAGCTGTGATGGCCTTCTGTCCCCTCCCATTTGATTTACTTCCGTCTTTCCACAAAATAAACAGACAAGCGGCGTCAGCTTTCATTCAGAGAAGGTTGTTAACATATGGCGACAATGTAACAACTTTGGTTGGCTGCATAGCATATCCACTGACCTCTAAAGTTGACGACATGATGACTAGCACTAAGAAAGGTGTTTTCTTTATTTTGTCCATGCCTTGTAACAATTTACATTCTGTTAAAATTAGAGGGGTTTCTTGTGTTTTGTCCTTCCATTTAAACCAGACTAAATATTAGAAACACCTCTGATACTCAACAGCGCCATAAACTGCCTCTAAAATGATCATAGTTTAATCGATCATTTTGAAGAGGAAACTTGGTCAATATTTCCGTTCTTCAGGGCAATTGAGTTTTGTTGCATTTTTTAACTTCAGACAGCTAAATCAACATCGGACAGCAGTCAAATGGGACGATTGCACACACAGTAGCCTAGCTTTGATCTTAGGCAACAACAAAACATGTTTTAATTACAAAAGTTAGTAAATCACATATGTGCATGAAGAAAAATAGGCCATTGTCATAATCTACGTTCACATTTGGGCTTTTTTGCAAACAGGCACTGACCCCAAAATCAAACCCGATCTGTTCTGCACACTGCTGTGACCAAAGTTCTATATGAACAATAAATGAGAGATCATTCATAAACTTCAGAGGAAAATGTTTATTACAAGAACAAATGGACAGAATTTTCAACAACAAACACTGTGAAATGTTGCAGTATTGCTATTTCATACATACAAACTCCACAATGTCAAGCAATCTGTACATTAAACTGTTTAAGTGAAAATAACATTAGCAAACAAGAAATTGTCAAATCATGAACATTCAGATTTTGCTGATTAGGGATAGAGAGAAGGAGAGAGACAGAGAGAGAGATTCATGAAATTTGCAAAGTTGTGCAGGACAAAGAGCAGATTAGCACTCTTTTGTATGAATGTCACCATATGTTCGTATGAAGTCACAGTTTACATAACTGGTGCATTTTAAACACCAAGTGATCAAAATGCAAATGTCTTCAAATAAGCCAAAACAAATTTAAATGTAAAACAATCAGAACACATGTAAAAAAAACTGTTCATACAGTTGAAACTGATAACCAGCTACATATGTACCTCTAAAAATACTGACACATTATAAATTATTTGTAGCAATTAGGGGTGTGTATATTACTGTTTCTCTGAATTTTGCAAAAGTGTGTTTAGTTGGTTTGTTTCATACCAGTTTTTAAACTGGCAACATTTCTAATGGATTATGTCTCTTTCCAGTATACTGTTGAGAAACAAATCTTAAAATGCCTGATGTTTGTTCATCAATGGGCCACTCCTCATTTAGATTTCCATAAACACTGACAGCTCGTTTAACTTTACTTGGGACACAGATGTCACTTGAGCCCGAAATGAGATTTAGTTTCATAAATAAATAAATTAGACCTACATCATTCCCCTCTTAACTCCAACTCTGTACATAATCTTATACCATATGTACACAAATACATGCACACACATTCTTTTTTCTAGTCCATTTACTGTCAGTGCCCCGCATAAAGTTGCTATCCACAAATGTTGTTTTTCTTTTTTACTGAAATTGTATTTTTTACTGAAACAACCGTTGTAAACACATCAAAAACAAACGGCCACCAACTTCTCTCAATGGACAACAAGTCAGAAGTACTGTAGCTAGGGTTTGGCCTCTCATACTCTTGGCAACTGTGCAAGAGCTTCACATGAGAATGCTAATATCCAGTTACAGTATCTATTATTCATGCACTGTTGCACGCGTTCCACACATTCAGACACTCAAGTCAAAATCATTCTCCATTCATCAAACTTCCCCTTATAATAGCATGGTTATTGGCTCTAATCAGCCCGAGAACATGCATTCCAAAAACAAAACAGTGTCCCTTTTTACTGTTAATAAAACATGTCTTTCTTTAGCCTCTAGATGTCACCACAGATTGTGCTGTGTCTTTGAACTCCATCTGCTAAGTAGGTTATCTGGCTTCTTGTGCTTCAAAACAACTAACAGTATTCAGAGGCAATAAATTATATATCTTTATCATGAATTGTACACCTACATCAAGTATAATGATTCAAATTGGCAATGTTCTTTACTTATTTCCACATTCACACTCAAACTCTCCAATTTCTATTATCATAAACAGTTAATGATGGCAATGTAGTGTTAACGAATAGATCTTAGTGATGTTGAGCAAACACATTCAAAAACTAACCTGTGAATACATTTTAAGGCAAAGGGAATTGTCAAGGCATTTCCAACACAGATATTGCATAGCTAAGGCAGCACAGAACTGATACAGTGATATGTACAATAAACTGTATATTCAATGCCTTTTTATATACACAATACCCACATGAATTAGTGAGTACATCAACATGTATTTACACATTCATTCTCCTAAGCCTTTGACATGTGTATATATATAGCATTGTATTCCAGAGTACAGTTTGGTCAGAGGAGGAGCATCCAACAATTCTGTTTCAGTGACAATGACACAAAGTAATACAAACTTCACTGCTCCTCAAATTTTTTTCATTTAATCCACATAAGAGTAGAAATAAAGTTAAAATGTTTTACTGCAATAAACAGAATCTTGAACACCTGTAAGCATTTAAAAACAGATATCTAACTCAACTACATCAATTGTTGTGAAAAGGTGGCATCTTACATTAATAACCGCAGACCACTGTACAGAGATTGGTAGTGCATGTAGTGTTCATAATGTCAGAGGAATGACGGGGGTACCTTTGTCTATGTTACCTATTAGTATTTTGTAAATGTGAGTATACTGAGTCCTATATGAAACACACAACTGTGGAGAGACTGAAAATATCACAGTCACCAGTATTTTGACTATCAAGGCAAGCAGAGATGCTGTGGCAAACCACAAGAGGGAGCCAATCCATCTGACTAAAGATTTGGTGTTGACACTTGTCAACACCGTTGACAACGGCGTTGCAGCTTCAAATCCCTGGCACTTCACCATGCCCCTCAGTGGGGCACATGGCAGCACATATGCTCTCTCTCCATCTCTCTGTATCAACCATGAGAATTTCACAAGTGTCTTTGCAAAAACAAACCGTATTATTGGCAAAAGCATCCCCATGCACACATTAAAAGACAGTAAAAATAATATTAAAGACCATTCCTTTGGTAATAAATAATTTGGCTTGAGTGCAACATAAAAAGCAATTTGAACCCCTGCAGGTGTTCAGAGGAGAAACTAGGTGAAAAAGGACATGCAATGAAAACAGTCTGTAGCCCAGTCGCCAAGTCTTTTTTTACACAGTAGGCTAGTCAAAGTTTTTTTCATGACAACAACCCCCTGTGTCATCTGTGCTACATCCAAGCTTCAGTGTCCAGGCTCCCTGACTGTCCAGGGTAGGAGCAATCTTTGTTGCCCATTGCTGGGGAACGTGGTTGAGGATGGATCATATCTGTGAAAGCCTGGTGCAGGCTCTTGCATGTGGCTGGACGACCAGTAGAGCGCGAGCTCTGAGGGGACAGCGGTGGGGTGTGGTTTGGGGAAAACGTGTCGTAAGTCTGCAGATCTCTGTAGCTGACCGGTGTGGGGATACGTGATGGGCTGTTTTCTGGCCTGTTGTCAGTGCGAGGCCTCACCCTGCCTCTCAGTTTGTGCTTAGACATAGGGGCTACGCTGTCTGCCTTCTTTTGCCCTTTCTTAGTCTGCACCCCTTCTCCTTCAGTATCCCCGTTGGCCAGGGGTGAAGATGGTGGGGGGGATTCAGAGCGTGATTCGCTCAGGCTGAAACACATGGAAGAGGTTTCACTAGAGGAATCCTGGAAGGAGCAGTCCTCAGAGGGGGGAAGGGGCACAGGTGACGGACAAGCCTCTGGGGGCGGGAGCTCATCACTGCTGTCACCATTTTCTAGGTCAAAAGGGAGGTTTGGCAGGTGATTCTCCAGAGGAACATCTCCTTCAGGTCCTGTGCCCCAGCCAAGCTGACACTGCTGACCTGTCAGCCCCCCTGTGGGAGGACAACCTGCATGGTCTCCATTCATATTCCTACAGTGGAAAGAAGGTTGTGAGGGGACCTGATTCATCAATCCGTCTGTGTCTACAAGACCAGGCAGGGAAGATGGAGGTTCTCTCTCCTCAATGGAGCTAGAGATGGCTGGGAGCTTCTTGAGACCCCTTCCACGCTCCCCCCAGTGCTCAGGTGCTCCTTGACTAAAGTAGTGTGGTCCTCCAAAGTTGTGCCCATGAAGTAAATTTAAGGGGTCCTCCAGTGGGAAGTGACGGGAATTAGTTCTTTTGGATTCCCTGAGGTCAGGCAGAGTTCCTATCTTTGAGCCCACATTCAGGGAGGAGGTGGAAGAGTTAGAGGAGGAATAGGCAGAGTCCGTGACATTAGGATCAGTGGGTGCTGGCACTAAATGTGTCCCAGCTCCCTGCAGACTCACTTTTTCTGGGGCTCTAGAAGACACTCCTCTGGTCTGTTGTGTATTGGCCAGAAACTCAGCCTCAAAGCTGCGATACAGGTCCAGTTCTTTCTGGGGGTCTAGTGTTGGCAACATCTGGAAGCCAAGACCCAGTCCTTCTTCCTCTGGCTCCTGGCAATCCAGGCCAGACCAGTTTCTATGGTGGCCTCGCCCAGCAGAGCGAGGGCCCTGTGAGGTCCGAGAGGAGCGGGCAGCATGATGGTGAGAGTTGCGGGGAGTTGAGTGAGGTGAACGTCGCCCTCCTGAGGTGACTAGTGGCAGAAGTCTGCCTTTTCCTATGGAGGGTGAGCGAGGTGCAGGGGGTCTGGGAGTAGTTGTAATTTTTTTGCTGGGACTGCTGTTGTTGTTCTGGACCCCTTTAATAGGCGAGTTAGAGCATGAGGACGACTGCCTTTTGGTGAACCCACCACCTATTCTGGGAGAGGATGGGGGCAACTGTTTGCTCCTAAGGTCCTCTCGTCTGTCTGGAGGTGGGGGCTGAGGGTCTCTATAGCAGGAAGCGGGTCCTGGGCTGGCATCACTGGAACGAGTACGGCAGGTTAACTTACTCTGGCTGTGGGAACGTTGAACATGGAGCCTCCTCGGGCCCTCGTTTCCGAGGGAGCGGCCTCTCTCTGTACGGGATGTTCGCGATCCATCAGCGCATCCCTGTGGTGGGTTCGGTTTGAGTATTGGAGCGAGAGCAGGACGTTCCCGAGACTGACTGCGAGCACGGGGCAGTGAGGGACGCAGGGATGGGGTCTGATTTCCAGCACCAGGTCTCTCTATCACATGCTTTCCTTCCTTGCGATTGACAAGCAGGACTACTTCATCACCAGAGCGTCGGGAGGCACCACCCTGAGAGTACCGTCCCGCTCCTCCTCCTCCTCCTCCCCCTCCCTTAGAGGAGGCTGTAGAGGAGTCACTGTCTCCAGACAGACGTCTTGTCACTGGAAACTTTGTCTCCTTATTCCTACAATGTAGAAAAGAGTAATTCATATTCATAATATTACCACCAACGGTTTGTAGATGTTCTCTTTCTCAACCAGACACTCCACTATCATGCACCATCAGGTATTATCAGCTCCTTACTTGCACATCCAGGAGGAAGAAAATCTTGATCGATTTAATGATTACATTTCAATAAAGTATGTTTTTTAAGTTGTATATTTAAATACCCAGTGGAGGGTGTGTTGTTTGTTTTGTCTATTAAGATTCATTCACATGTATATCATTCTATATGTAAGAAAAAATCATTCGGTCTTTATATTATCATGATAGGTTGTTCAAATATTTCTGTTGTAACTGAAACTTTTAAAGCATCAGAAAATAGTGTAAAAAAAGTTAAGTTGTTGTCTAGAAAGAGTTCATGCATTAAAAGATCCGTCAGTCATTTTAGGAATGTCAGCATGCTGCTGTCCTGAGTTTTGACTTTTGGTGGTAAGGATACAATATTGTTTTCAGTTAGTTGAAAGGTTGTGCCTTTAATTAGTGTTTATTACACCAAACTTCTAAAGGCCTTAGAAATTAGACTTGTATATTTTTAGGCCTGCATGGAGCCCACCTGTTGACCTATTTCCCCAGTTAGCTGTGAACAGTTGTCTAGGGATAGTTGTCAGATTAGTCTTCATCTAGTCTGGCGCACTTGAAACAGGATGACCCACCCACACAGGGTTAATTCCAATGAGCTGTTGCCTTGACGTCTGGTCTGAGCCATCACTCAATACAGAAATGAACCACACATTGGCTAGAAGCCAAAGTAAACCACCATTCAGCTCCAAAATGTGTTAAACAATGGTGCCTTCACACTGACATATAGGGAAGGTATGTGACCAACTAAACCTTTTACCAGCTCCATGAATAGCATAAGGAGATTGTATTGTTAAGAGCTACTTATAATGGCCTTAACATGCTACTTCTCTATCACTGATGTGCCGCTTCAGAAGCATATGAGAGAAAACTGATGTGTGGTTTTATTTGTCACTGGCTTCATACTAATTCAGAACCATCTGTTTGCCATCCAGGATCAAAAGCTCACACAGAATCACAATCTTTAGGCAGTTGATAGTCTAATTAACTGAATGAAAGTAGAAGAGAGAAGACTGGGGAAAAGAAGAGCTGAGAAAAATGTGTTTGGTATCCACCTTGTAGCCACTAGGAAGTGCTGTAGGCTGGCTGCCTGAGATGGGTTTATCTGGCAATGTCACCTGAGATTAGACAAATCTGCTCTGGTCTAATCTGTGGTTTCCTGGCATGTGTGTTTGTTCTGTATATCCCCCAGTTCTTTGTGTGTTTGTGTGTGTGTGTGTGTGTGTTCTGTCTGACGGGTCATCTGTGGGAAAAGCAAGCAGCAAAACACTGAGTGTGACCTGCCAGGTGGTAACACACTTATCCCAACACTTATCCACACACTTGAGTAGGCGCAAACACTCACCTGAGAGGATTAAAGTGGCGAGGTTCTGAGCGGTCTCGTGGCGGCCGTGGGAGTAGAGTGCGTGCTGCAGAGTCGAGCTCGGTGGGGACAGACGGGTTCTGTGAGCGGCCGGGCCGTGTGGAGGAAGACGAGGCACATGGAGCAGAGGGGGGCTCCAAGGAGCGCCTGTCTGGAGGTTTGTATGGTGCGATGCCATCATTTCGCCAGTGTGGACCTGGGCTGGTGGAGCGGGAGGAGTGGGCGCTTGAGGACTTGCTCTGGGCTCCCTGACCTTGGCCACTGGCTTTAGCCTGGTGGTAGCGGTGGGCTGTGGAGACAAATTGATAACAAGTGTTTAAGCCAGACCTTTAACCAACATTGTCAGACAGCCTGTCCAATCACGAAGGATAAGAGTCAATTTAGAGGTCTAGAAATATATCGTAGCTAACCACATCAATGTCATCAAGCTCTTAGATAGCAGCAGTAGATAACATATTGTATGCTTCCCTGAGCCAGAAATAGACAGACCCAGCAAGATGCTGATGATCCCACTATTTAGGGAGAACATTTATAAAACACAAAAGACATACCCCTGTAATCTCTTGATACTGTTTAATCTTCAACCTCTTAGTTATAAATGTAGCACCAATTATGATTTCAGCTAGTGTCAGCTGTCCAGCCCAGACACTCGGCCCTTGACATCAACACTTCAGCAGCAGTTTGTGTATGGGCATGTATCACTGTGCTCTGTGCTGCTTATCAAAGTGAGTGAAACATTGAATAGTTTGGGTTTATAAGCAACAACAAAAAAGTCTTTGAGCTGAGATGAGTTCCTACACAGATGTTTTGTGGTATCAGGTAACAGAGTAAGAGTGACTTCACATTTTCCATTACAAACTTCATCATTTTGAAGGCCTACATTCCCTCGCTAGAAATACTTTTATTCTGTTTTCAGTATGAAAAAAACTGATTGTTGCTGGGCAATATAACAATGTCAAATCAGTCAACAGCAAAAATCCGTCTGTCTAAAATGAGGGAAATTTAGAATTGGATTAATTATAGTTATTTGTTTGTGTCTCCTTTGTTTGTGACAACCTTGCTGACCTTCCCAGTGTCTGCTCCTAGTCTGAACACAGTACAGCAGATATGACTCATTTGTTTATGATCTTGAATGCATTGTGAATTATGCAACAACAAGACGTAACAAGTAAGTAGTTTTATAAGGGGCTGATGGGGAACAGGAAGTGACCTCACCGAAAGCAGCACAGCGACATGGGTCATGCTTGTCCAAATAGTGCTCTAATGTGTCCCAGCCCCCTCCAACACGCACCATCACATGAGTACGAAGGACCTGAGGGATGAAAAAAGAAAACAAGGCTTCAATAGATGAACAGAAAATAACATGCACATTCATGCACAAATAAAGTGGCAAAACCTTTTGATATACTGCAGTACCACACACACTGCACAAGTCAATAGATATGCAAATTCCACAAGTGAGACGGCTTGCTGAAGGCTGGCCGGTCTTCAGTGTTACGTAACATCTAGATGCACCCCTGCCTGTGCCCCTGTATCTCCCTCCCCCACACCTCTTCTTTCTCTCAAATCACCCCCCAGCTGCTGCCATTATGAGGGCTGTTCATTGCCATGCCAACTCACAATTAAACAGAGTACGGTAGCATAAGAAAGAGCCAAAGTGCTGTGCTCTTTTTTTGGGCCTCTCTCTCTCTCATGCCTATCAGCTGGCTTCCCCGTGATTTCAGAGGGGAGCAGGGTGAATTAGCATGGTAACAACTCACTCCTGCTGTCCTCTATGCTCTTTGAGATTTTAGTTACCAAAGAGTAGAGAAGAGAGGAGAGGGGGCCTGGATAGCCATAACAGTGGAGGGGGGGGGGTTGGTGGATATGTCACTTCTTACTCTCATCTGCTCTTTGAAGCAAACATATCCACAAGATGAGACTGAAGAGCCTCACTTCCTGCAGGCAGAAGCTGTCGTAACTGATGCAACACAATTTGCCTGATGTGAGAGCCCCGTGGCTGGATCCCCCTGCCTTGGGTTGTGTGAGTGGGGTCTGCCAGCCACATGTTTTAAAGGTTGTATCCGTGTCTCAGACGGCAGACAAGGCAAAGCCATAACGACACATCTGCGTGGACTGGCACAGAGTTTTTTTTCCACCAAATCACACATGGCACAGCGCCTCATGTCCGGGTCCCTGACTGCTGTCAGACACAGACGTGCATCAAAGTCTGACCCCACCTTCTCTCTAATACAATCTCTGCCAATCCATTACAAGTCTTTTCATCGGCCTTGTGCCCCTACTACATCAAATCCGTCAAAACAGCTGATCTGCTTATCTCTATCAGACCTGAGAGTATTAAACTGCTTATCTCCTCTGCTCCGCCGGAATGTCAGTAACAGGTTTACTGTTCGTGTGAGGCTGCGTGGGCAGCATGTGCCTACAGTAAAAGGCTGCAGGAATATTTTTATCCACACTGATGTAGAATTTCCACAATAAAAACATTGCAAAAGGTCAGTGAACAGAGATCGACATACGGTAACACTTTATAATAACCATCCCTAACAAATGGTAAATTGATAGTTAATTAATCTTTAGTTATTAGGTATTTAACTGTTAAAAGTTCTGATTTATAATATTTATTAATTATTGGTAATGTTAGAATTAATGTTATTTTATCATTAGTTAACTGCCATGTACAAAAATACTTTTATAACTTCAGATAGATAGTTAATACAGTGGTTAATAATTGTTTGGTAAACCATCCATAAAATGCAATCTATAAAAGAGATTTCATTATTTGAGCTCTGATAATAGCTATCTAAATAATGGTTACAGATGCTTTACAAAGTTTTTATTAATCATTAAATAGGTATTATTTTCATCAGATGCAACTTTATAATATAGACATAGACATCCAAAAAATGTTTATTAACATTTTATAAACAAGTTCTTAATCATTAACAAACAGTTATTATAATATATAAAATGTTTTGATGCGAAAACAATAAACTGTTAAAATAAAAGAAATTAAAGCATAACTAACAACTAGTAAACATAATTAATTATCATTTTGTTGTTAGTTAACGGTCCTAAAGGACATACTGCTTTTTACATTACATTACATGCCATTTAGCTGACGCTTTTATCCAAATTGACTTTTGCTACATGTGTCAGAGGCCACACGCCTCTGGAGCAACTACGGGTTAAGTGTCCTGCTCAGGGACACATTGGTCGATGTATCACAGTGGGAATTGAACCCTAATCTCCCACACCAAAAGCATGTGTCATATCCACCGCTATTACCATATAGGCCTTAGTTGTCCCCTAACACTGTATCTGAAGGCTCTTTCCCAAAATTCAGCCTTGGTGCAGAATTACAGCAACTAGAGCCAGTCCCACAATGAGCTTTCCTTAAGACCCGCCATTTCTGTCTGTAGCTTTAAATGTTACTGAGGAGGAGAGAGGGGGGCAAGGTGGAGGGTGGGGGTATGGCCTTTCTCGACCAACTGCCATGCTTTGCTTGTTTTCAAGCCACAGTGTTGTCACTACCCGATGTAAGTTGAGTGCAGATGTGAGTTGCACATGCTTCACTTGCGATAGGGCTGTAACGACATGCAATATGAAACCAAAATCGCTAAGATCCACAAACATGTTTTTGCGGAGAGAGAAGGCAGAATTGCGACACACCCCTTGCAACTCTTGGAGTTATCCTTCCCGTCCAGATCCAATGCTATCACATTTTTAAATTACTATTAGTATTAGTCCTTTTAGTGCCTTATCCCCTTTTTCTCTGGTAAATTTAGCTAACTGTAAAGACGGCTAAAAGGGTTAGAGTTAGGCTAACGGCTAACCCAATCCCAACTGAAGCCTTGCAGTGCAGGGAGAGTGAGGCAGACAGACAGGGGTGTGCTAGCTAGCTGGCTAAATTACCATTAGATTAGGCGTCTATCTATACAGTTAACGATACTGATGAATTCATGGTAGCCCAGAGTTGTGAACTGTGGTCAAAACAATCACACTAAAAATAACTGAGCGTGTATGATATTGTAATCTTATGTTACCCACCAAGAATTAGCTAACATTCTAGACCAAGCATTAGCATTAGCTACTGGTTGTCAACCAGGATCTTTACAGTAGGCACCAAAGCACTTTTCCTCTTCGGCCCCCGAGTGGGCCAAATTCTCTGGGCACCAAAGCAGAGAAAGGGGAGGTAACCTTTCCCCTTATGACATCATAAGTGGAATATTCCAGATCGGCCAAGGGTTCGGTTTACACCTATCGCTATTTCTAGCCACTGTGGGACCATAGGCAGGCTGGGGGAACTCATATTAATGTTCCAAAAATTCATAAAGTGAAACTATAAAATATAACTGTTAATTTAGGTTTAATTGACTATCAATTTAACATTCATTAGCGAATGATTATTAGAAAGCGTTACCTTGCTTTGTCTAAGCAGTTTACAGAATATATCTGCCGTCACTTCTGACTCTCATTTATTTTAGTTTTTGCATAGTGTACAGTATACTACTACTATAACAGAGGTGTTATGAAATATAAAGACATGGTTTCACATCGCTATTTATATCGTTAACTGTGGAGGAGGAGTAGCTGTCATGATGTTAACAGCTACTGGGAATCCAAATAAACAAATATCTTTGTGTAAGTGGAGTGGGATAATTATATGACTATAAAGAGAATTATCAAGGGTCTTAAAATGCTGTATGACTAAATCTTCACTTGTTGAATTCTATATCACTTGTTGTCATAGCCAACAAGCTTATCGTGCATTCCACATGTTATATATAATTCTGCAACAGGAGTCTGCCAACGAGTCTGTTGAGGCTAAATAGATGACATGGGACCATGTTCCACTTTACATTTATGGCTTAGCTGCCTAATTTCCCAACCACTGAAGGGGTATCACAGTCTTCAGTGCAGAGAGACCCAATCCCTGTTTCTATGGCAACAGCGAACAGAGAGACTTCTTGTCATCATTGTGGGGGTGTGTAGAACCAATTTCTTCTTAAATCTGTCTGATGAGCTCAAAAATGAAGCTCATGGTTCATTTCAGCTGTTGTGCCCCGCAACTGAAGGCATCTCCTCCCTCTAGGGAGAAACCTCCCGAGGGACAAAGACGTCTTATTAACTCCCCCCTCATATGACCCGTTCACCCATTAGCTTTCTCTGCTTCATGCCCTTGTCCAGCCCAAGATCCTCGGAAGAGCTTTGATAGCTGAATAGGGGTGTGTTGACTCCTAAAGCGGCTGCCTGCTTCCTCCCCTCAGAAGAACAAGGGAAGTGTGTTGGCAACACTTAGCTACTCAGGCATACGTGTGATCACTGTCATCTCCCGTGATGAATCAGGAGAGGGCAGCGACAGTGTGTAGAGAGATAATCTGACAAGTCAAAAGGCTCCCAGACACACACACACACACACGCACACTCTCTCTCTCTATCTCTCTTTTTCTCTGTAAACAGGCTCATAAAAATATGTCTGTCCCATTTAGTTTTAGTTATAGTAGTATGATAGCATCTTATCTCATCTTAAAATGTCTGTTCAAAACATGAGCTTCCATTAATCAAGAAGGGAGAAGAGATTACAGTATGCATTTTTAATTTTGCTGAAGGGAGGACAGGTCTTTCATTTTTTTTCCTCTCCCCAAATTTATGCTTCAGTCTTCCCTCGCATGATTGATTTAAATTAAATTAATCACATTTAACAGCCGCTAATGATAGCTTTAGTGCACGTAATTGCTCATAATTGGGATTATGACATGAAATGAAAATGCAGAGGAGTAAATTATTTCTCTTTTACAGGACTTAATTTATCACAGACAATCACTTTAGTCTACATCATAACAGAAAATAAAATACCTATTACATACTCTTTGAAAAATGTTTGGATTATGAATAATTTTGTTTGCCATTAATTTGGATCTAGATAATTCCACTGCTAATATGTACATTTGTGGGTATTGTAAAAATTATTATTCCAGGTTTTAGAAATTACACATTTTTATTTCTACATGTTTTGAGTTATTTGTTTATTTATTTCTATATGATTTGAGTTATTTGTTTATTTATTTCTATATGATTTGAGTTATTTGAGGTAAAATCCTTTATTAGGTGGAGGGTGTTGCATTTTTCAAGTCAAGGACTCCAAAGAAAATATTAATTATGCTGGGGTGTTTCTTGATTTAAAAAAAAAACAGTAAAATACAAAATTCAACTCCTCTCTCCACCCCATAGTTTTCTACAGACCCTTACAGTTGGTCCGACTGAGTTCAGTACACATGACACCTTTGGAGAACGTACAAAAAAGCTATTTCCCAGGTGTGTGTGTGTGCCTCACATAGTGTTTATCACATCTCCATGTCGGGAACAAGTGGTGCCACTAAAGGTGAAGAAATATTGACATTACAGACCTGTAATGTAAATGCAGACCACTTGGATGCCATCCGACGAGTCTATTAATCTGGCTGGGGTACATTTTAGGTAAGTGAAACCAAATCGATCCCTGGTTTCCACCAGCCTTCCTGCCCATTCCTGTGAGGCCTGATTTGGGTTGGGTGGTAGCTTTTAAACTGAAACTGAGACAAGCAGTCCAGCAGAAGCAGGCAACAGCCAAGATAAGGGCTCAGGAAATGACGTAAAGCTCTAATTGTGTCTCAGTGGTAAAAAGTATAGTCCCGGGAGTGGTACAGTCTGTAAACACTCATCTGAGAGACATGAATCACAATGCTGTTACATCCAATGTAGGCTACAATTCTCTGGGTGGTTTATCTGTTGCTACATAACCCTGCTCTCCTCGAAACAGCACATGATGCCATATGCTAACACCGTATGGCTCCATGCAATTACTGCAGGCCTCACGGCCTGTTGTGCCAAAGTAGCTTCTATTTATCCATCTTAACATGTAGTGTAAAACTGACTTAAGGATAATTCAGGTTTATTACAACTTTGGTCTATGTTGTTGTAGTTTCATAGTAGTTTCAATTGTAGTCATTTCTACCAGACATCTGTCAACATCGCTACAGTTTAGTCAGCTAAACCACTTTGTCTGGAGGTTAAAATCAAAAGTGAGCCATCAACTTAAATTTCGGTAAATTTAAGTAACAATAATCTGAAGAAGAAGACAAATATGTACCTGCACATTACCATCTAGTTCCAAATTATTTTTTAATTCAACCTGAAAATGACAAAAGTTTGGCTACAAATGGTCTTCCTAAGGCGTCCCTGTAGAAAAAAAGGAAAATTTAGAGCAAAATAGCAGTGGGCAAGTATTTTTTTGCTTAAAGTTAAACCACGAGGTCGATCTGTAAACTGTGATGGATGTTTACCATCAACAGTTGGGTAATAATTATACCAATCATTTTCATTTCTGTCTTGTAAATAACTAGTGGGTTAGACTGATGGAGAATGAGAGTGACAGCAACAACTCCAAGCTGTCAACAGGGAGCCTTAAGAAACCTCCTGCGTATCTTCTGGCCTACGTTTAACACAATCTCAGACCAACAACTACTCGCTCGGTCCAATCAAGAGCGCATCGACACCATCATTATGAGAAGGCGGTGGAGCTGGATTGGACACATCATGCAGAATAAAAAAACAGGACCACATCACAAGAACTGCCCTCCACTGGACACCTGAAGGAAGGCGTAAGAAAGTAAGACCCAAAGAAACATGGCGTCAAACAGTGGGGAGAGAACTGAAAGCCCTAAAGCAGACTTGGGGTACAATCCAAAGGTTTTCCCTAAACAGACAGGGGTGACAATCCCTTGTTGCTGCCCTACATGCCAGTAGGCACAGAGGGCAGTAAGTACGTAAGTACGTTGGCCATGTTGTCTTAATAATATTGCAGACATTTGTTCCGAATTATATATTATAGTTTGTGTATTTAAAACATTCATGCAGTTGATCAAAACATCTTGAATGCAACGTTTTCACTTTTATTTTCCTGTCTACCTTATTCTTTAAACATAAAACGTGGAAGAAATGTGTCATGGCTCACAGTGACAGGTAATTCTGTTAATGGTGGCGAGGGCCTACCCTTATGAAGATCAATGCACTGGAGTCTCCCACTTTGTACTTCCCCTCCGACACCTTGATCATGGGAAACTGAGCTGGACAGGAACACCGGCCCAGAATCTCACGCACCTGCGGAGAACAAAACAAAAGCAGTTTAACATCCACAGCGGACAAACATGACACACACATCTGAGAGGAACCTGACAGTTACACATCTGACAGTGATCCCTTCCTGTTCTTCAGGTCAGTGCTCCCACATGTGATCATGTTTAGTCACATATGTCTGTAGCCATGAGCAAAGCGCTGCCGTTCCGGAGTAGGATGTGTCAACAACACAATGAATCTGTTTTGTGGTGTGAGAAATGAGCAGTCTTGGCTGCCTGAGAGTACGTGGGGTGTTGAGTGTGGATTGCTCGTGCGTCATCTTCCTGCCAACTTTTCTCTCCAAGCACCCACGGAGCGTAAGGGTACCCCGCCCTGTTCTCTCACCACATTAAAGCCCTGCCTCATTTCATTTCTACAGAACATTTTGGTAATTTAGCTACACCGCAAAAGTGTCACAAAAGCACAAAAATACACATGTGACCATGCTAATGAATACTCTCTGTGCTGTAACATGACAATGTTTCTGGTTGTGACATCATAAACTGAGGAGAGAAAGAGCTCTGAATCCAGACTGGTGGTGATGATGTCAGCAGGCCTGTGCTGCCAGCTGGGTTTTGAATCAAGAGTCATAGCCAGTGCCCTTGCTGTGGTTGGGGGTGCTTATTAGGCAGAGACACAACTGCAGGGTGGAGCGAGATTTGCCTGTGTTGCACGGGACTGGGCTCACGCAGGATTGGACAACTTTGATGTTTTTCTTGGCGTCTCTTTCAGACAAAGGCGTATGCACACTTTTCAACCAGGAGGGAGAGAAAGTAAAGCAGCAAAGTGGACAAAGGAAAGCACAGGAAGAGAAGTTTAGTAACTACTCCTAGTTGTGTGTGCAGGGGCAGCCATTACCAATGGCAGGAGAGTGTTTTATTGATATTTAAAGGATCAAATGGAAAATATCAGGTTGTGATCTCCCACCCTTTGGCTGTTTACAGTAGCTTGGCTTGCATGTGGTGTGTGTGTGTGTGTGTGTGTGTGTGTGTGTGTGTGTGTGTGTGTGTGTGTGTATGTGTGTGTGCGTGTGCGAGAAAGCAGGCTGGCCTAAAACACCACGGTGTATTCGAAAGATTAAGGAGGAACCTAGTTATTTTCTTGAAACAGCACCCTTCATTCTCTCCCATGCTGATTAAAGACGGAGGAATCAGCGCTAAGCCTTAGCACCTCACCTGCCACCCTGCTTGTTTTTTCTGTCTCATCTGCTTTGGTGTCTATCAGCCTTTATTCTTAGCCCGTCAACAGTCGCTGACCCGCCCTATAGTTGTCTTTGCTGTCTTTGTTTTGCTTACATTTCTACATCTGCTTGCTCTCTCTCTCTCTTTCTCTATGCTCTGTCACTCCGTCTTTCACCCTGTCAGTAGGTGGACGAGCCCTGTGAGGAAAAAAACCCTGCCATTGACTTAATGGAAAGGTTGCTACGGCAACAGAAACACACATAGCCTTACACTTCCCTTTTAACTGTACTTTTTTTTCATTCTGGCTATAGTAAAGCCTTTCTCTCCCTCCCAAAATCTCCCCCAGAGCAGTTAGGCTGAGGTCATAAGTTTTCCTCCCCTCCAGTGGGAAGGTGACAGACTCGCTGACTTTGTCTCATCCAAAACACTGAGCAGGATACACAGTTGAACCATGAAGGGTTTCAATAATAACCTAATCAATAGCAGCCCTGGCATTTCAAATATTTACTCTGTGGAGCTTTTGACACGAAATGTGTGCACTTCCCATGTCTTCACTTTGTCAACAATGGCTACACTCAGACACACGGAAACCAAAAAACACACACACACACATACACCAAAATGAGATAGAAGGGGAGGAGGCAGACAAGGTCATGCGAGTAAACATGCAGAATTGGAGCTGGAACATCGCGAAAAAGTGAAGAATAAATTATGGATGCATGTTGGTCACATGAGAGACGCTTTCAGCAAGAGCTGCAGATGTTTGAGAAAGAAAAGAAAAGAAAGGCGACTAAACAATCCACAGCATGCCCCTATCCTGAGAATCTACTGTATCTATCTTAACGTAGGAATTCAAGAGATGTTTTGAGCAGAGAGAGAAACACTTTCATTATTAAGAGTTTGCCGTGACATTCCCTTTGGATTGAGCAGCTGGGTTTGCCTCCAAGCAGTTTAATATAAAGGCCATATACAGTACTTATTGCTATTACTAACGATCCCACTGCTCAGATCGCGTCATATCTGCTCAGTCCGAGTCAACAATCTGTTCATTCCTTTCCTTCCTGACTTGCAAACATCTGAAGAGCCATTCATGGAAGAGACTAAGGGGCTGAGCAAACCCTTGGGATGAAGAGAGGAAATGGGAGATGTTTAGGTTTCATCAGTTCCTTTTCAGATTTGAAATATGGACTAACATGCCATTCTAAGACAGTAGCTTAACAAAATGGTATCATAACAAAGGCATGTCCAAGATCGCCAATTTTGTTCCATTCTAACAAGTCTATTTGCTGTTGTATGGTTTTAATTTAAAGGTTATTATGTGCATATACAAAATATAGTTCTGGTTTTAGATTTCTGGTTTTGCGGGTCAGAATGTACTCAAAGAAGCCGCACATCCATCTGACTATTACTCTGTTCTCTCCTGATGAGTCAACAAACAATGTAGAGTACAACCACACAGTCATCAAACATAGGTGTGCTGGCTGGCCTGCTGTAACTAGCTTCTTTCTGTGATTGCTATGCGAAAAGGATAGTCATTGGCAATATCTAACAATAAAAACATTACAACACACCCAACAGGAATTTATACGAGGCAGTTTTTAGGATTTTACTTCTGTGAGTCAACAGGAGATTGGAGGGTTTACGACAGAAAACACTTTTCAAAAGGTAAAGGAAATTGGGAGGATTATTAGATGGTATAATTTATACAGTGCTTTCAAGGTGAATTCAAAAAAATACTCTGCTCTTAGCTTATCATGTTACCCTGAGGATCTCCTGTCATGACTGGAAACTTCCCAACATAAAGCCATCTCACGATCAGATAAGCACAGAGACAAGAAAACGCTGCGGGCGCCTGCTTTGGTGGAGGGAAAGTTTTTGGAACTTGAGGGCTTCACCACCCAGTAAGCATTCCAAAAGACTGTGAACGCACACTGAGACAGCTACATATCAGACTCCATACTCTTATTAAATCACTGTCCTGACAGCCTGCATCAACGACTCCTCTGTGAAATCATGCAATATCTCATAACATCCTCTCGTCCTCCTCTTATTAAAGTGTGTGTGTGTGTATGTGTGTGTGTGTGTGTAATTTATGCTAATTATGTTGGAGCATTAGCCTGGGAGGCCAATATTTAGAGACTATTAGCATGCTGATCCAACAGACCAGACCAGCAGAGATGAGACAGAAAAACAGAGTTGGGTAAATGCCTCGGGATCAGTTAGTGTCAGCAACCTTCCACAGGGCAACAGGTAGAATAATATAACAAACAAAGAATGCGTTGCCTGAAATATGCACACTTTCTTCCTGGCTGAGAGTCATATAAGAAGATCAATACCACTTTTACATCTGTCCATTAAATATAAGGATAGTCAGCAGCCGGTTAGCTTAGCTTAGCACAAAGACTGGAAACAGAGGAGACAGAAGAAATCCAAAACTACAGCATATTTACTGTGCAAACACAAGAATGCAAATAAGCATATCATGCAAAATGTCAAACTATTTCTTTATTTGTAACAAAAATACGATAATAGCATGCCTTTGTATAGTTTAATAACCTGTGTTGTGTGTCTGGCTGAAAAATCTAATCATACTGGCTCCAGGAAAGGCCTCATCCGCCGCATCAAGGAAACCATTCTCTGAAAATCGATGCCTGTCTTCTTGCCACATGAAAAACTGCACATTGGGGTGCTGGGAGAATATATAAATTTAATGGACATGACATGCTGCAAGGCAAATAACTCTATTATTCATCTGCTTCAGTCAGACAGCAGTTTAATTACCCAGCACAGGAAGTCAAAAATCAGACCAGTCATTTGTTGGCTTGTTTTTTGAATAATAATTGTTGGGCATTCTATGCCTTTATTAGGCAGGGCAGCAAAAGACAGCAAAGGGGGAGAAAGACCTGCAGCAAAAGCGCCACAAGTCGGAATCGAACCCACAGCCACCACAGAGTTTCTGCACATGGGGCACACGCCCAAACAGGCAAGCCATCCAGGCTGAACAATACTCAGCACTTTTTCATTGTGACAGCCGAGGTTAGAGGGACTGCTGTTCTCATCCTGACAGTCTCCACCTGAGACCAGCAAGAGCAGGTGCAGAAAATAACAAGACTACCCACACGGACAGCAGCCTATTCAGATAAACATCCAAACAAATGATAATCATTTAAACGATTAGGGAATAGCACAAAACGCAATAACCACATGAAGCGGGCAATATGCAAAGTGCAGAGTCAGCTGTTTCCACATGCACCCTGCATCATGGAAAATAGTACGGAGGAGTGCAATCTGATCCGTACTGTTACTGTGCAAATTATATAGGACAAAAAAAAACTTGCAAATACTAAACCCCTAAAAACATGAGTGCCTGTGACGCAGTAGGGAGAAACACTGAAGGGTGCCACGCTCTCTCAGCAAAGTGTATGAGTGTGACCCAATGCAAAGCATGATGACCTACTTTTCTCTTTCACTCTAGCTCCCCTCTTTACTGTAACTCTCCCTCCCAGAGTAACATCCATTCCAGTCAGGTTTAACAGAGTGTACAGTGAAGTCACTCTAGGCACACTATCTGTTGTCTACTCCCCCTTTTTACTCCCTGAATACATGAATTGGACCCTAAGGTTATTGGAGTAGACTTTCCATATAGGCATAATACGCACATCCTCTCTTTATTACCCCTTCCCCATTTGCTCGGCTGGTGTCTCCATCTAAAGACGGTGATTGAGACATCAGCCTTTGATTGCCTCGCTGTCAACAGTCTATTCACATCTCCCTCTTCAATGCCACTAATAAGACATACTGTTCTGCTCTTTGCTTTAATAGAGACTTGTGGTGGGGGATGGGAATGAGGGCTCACACATATATGACTAAACAAGGGCTGAATGTTGAAGCCGAGGGCCAGAAGAGACATGAACCAGTTTATATGACTGAGCAAGAAGAAGGATGAAAGATGCGACTGAAGGAAGGCTGGGAAGCTCCAATGGCCTGTTGTATTGAGTGCATTATGGGGTCAGGAAGTGTAATTTAAATGATCACATGTAAGTCACTTTGCATAGCTCTGTATGTGCCCAGGGCTTAATTGCAAGACCTAGAAAAATATACAAAAAGGTCATTTTTTTGTAAAAAATAATTCTTTGCAATAGGCTGCTTGCAGTGTATAGTAAAAATACACATCAATCAAAGTCATGATCCCTATGTAGTGATGATATTGAAGAAAATCCCCTTATGCACAGGATAAACTGTATGTGGAGAATATAGCTGTGTGAACCAGCTGCTGTCTGTACCACTATTGAGAAAACCAACATCTCCAGGAGTGGCGAAAAATAATCATTTATTACTGACTCAATCTAAGGTTAAGGAAATGAGACGCCGGTCTTCCTCAACTTTACAGTGGAAAACTGTCCCGCAGTGATATGAGTAATGGTAACACACAAAGCGGCAGATCCGTGGGAGACACAGTGGTGGTGAGTGTTTGCGTGTTTACATAAGGACGCCTTGTAGACAACAGCTTTCTTAAGATGAAATACCCAACAGGTGGTTGTGGTGACACATCAACTACTTGCATTAAGAGTCACAAGTGTATTATTTATCTATATTTTAGTTTAGTTATATATATATATATATATATATATATATATATATATATATAATATATATGGCACACATTTCTCTACTGTGATTATTGAATAGCCAGATGTCCTTAAAGGGACTTGTACTTACCACACACAATAATGACCTGTAATCCTATTATCTCTACACGTGTATTGTCTTGTTGAACTCAACAACAAGATTAGTTTGATCATCCAACTACCACACAACGTATAGAAGAATATACAGTTGCCAAATCTCATTGAGACGCTGTGAGCTGCACGAGAGAGTACAGAGAAATGTAAAGTTGGTCTTGATATGCGATTCGGAATGCATGAATAGGATCCTGTATAAAAGACTTGGTGGTCCTGCACAACTCACATTGTCAGTTTGAGATTTAATTGGATTAAGGCATCGTGGTGGCAGAGACATGTAATGGCATCGTCCTGGATTCACGCACAAACGGTGATTGTAGGTAGATGTAGAGTTTTTCGTAAAGAAAACAAGATAACTGAAAGAAAACTGAACATTTGTAGCATTTCAGTTTGCACAAGCATCTGAAGCTGCCGTGCACATCTCTGCGGGAGTTAATGGCCTGGTAATAAATTGATGACATTTAATCAATATGTTATTGCATCTGAATAGAGAGGCATCTCATGAATAGGTTGATCCATTATTTATTTGAAAAAATCTGATTCAAAATTAAGTTATCATGAATATAATAATTATTCATCATCTTGCATCCATATAATAATAATGAAAACAAAAGAGCAAAGCCATCCTGTAAAATACAATCTGTGTGTTGGATGATGCAGGGTGTCGGGACTTGACTGAGTGCAGCAGACACACGGTCTGGTGTCACAGCTGTGGACAGTGCAACTACCAATGAAGATATGAGCTTAAACTTTTCTTCCTCTTCGTCCCTGTCAGATACTCATGTCTACTAGTGATGAGGTTTCCACTAATGGCACATTAATCTGTTGTAAGACAGAATACAAAGAAAAGTATAATGCAGGATAAACTTGTGACTGATGTTATGGAGGACAGAGAGGCTGAAGCCTTGCAGCGAGAACCGCGGGGGTAGCCTATGGAGCAGATATTGATCAAACTTTAAGGAAAAATGAGAATTTCATTTTGATTGTTTCCTGGTAAAAACAAAACTGGTACAGCCCATGACATTAAAATAAATCCAGTGGGAATATGTCTGGGCCTCAAAATGAGAAATGGACCACAAACAGCTGAATCCATTAGACAGGATGTGTTGGTACACCTACCCTTCATAACACTGAACTATTTTAATATTGCGGCCTCTCATCTTAGTGCCGCTGTGGTTTCTCTGTTAAAAAGCCTCATGTTGCTGATGTGGGCTGTTCTGTGCAGCTTGCATGTAAGCAGTTTTCTAAGGTTGACAGGGAGGGTGGAATAGATTTTATTCACCAGACACACGATGACTGGGAATGTCACTTCCCAAATCAGTCGAGTCAAAAGCATCTGACGGTCACTGTCCAACTGCTGAGGGGTGGGTCCGTGCAGATGAAAAGGAAAGACAGACACACACTCTGTAGCTTTCCCGGGATCTTTTTGTCCGGATAACTCAGTAGGCTTATTTAATCCTCAGTCCTATCAGTAAGAGGGTACGGACTCAGACAGTCTGGATACGAACAGCGCACATCCTCAGGCACATGCTCTCCTATTTCTGTCTGTGGAGGTCACATTGGAGCCGCTCTGCTCTGCTGCCTGACCAGCATGAGTGTGACTGTCTCCCCTCCTCCCTCTCTGCTGCCCCTAACATCTTTGGTGCCAAAGACGGACATTGTTCTCTTCATCAACATGAAAATATCAACATCTCCCCCACTCACAACCCCAACGCTGGTCTTTCTTCTGTCTGCTCATTAGCTCCGCCCTAACGAGACATTTGGCTGGTGTCAGGCAGGCCCTGGCAAAGGTCAGCCAGTTCAAATGACACATGACAAATGACAAGAATGGATGGTTTGGACTCCACAGGAGAAGGAATGTATTAAAACCAAGTATGTAAAGTATGATTAAGAATCTTTCTTGATTGATTATTCTTGATGTCAAGCTAAATGACCGAGGCAGAAGATGATTACCAACGCTGTAGAGGCAGAGCTGACGATATGAGACGCATGAGAAAAGAGTGGACTTTTGACCTTTCAGAGACCAGTTTGGTCCGTGTGCTTATGACACCCAAATTCTTGTTTTATCTGAAAGGTCACAGGTCAACTCATTTCTAGTGCATTCTTGTTGTCAGCTCTGCTTCTACCGTGTTGGTAATTATCTTCAGCCTCTGTCATTTAGCTTGTCCATCATTGCACTGACATGATATTTTCAGAGAGGGTGCTCTACTTTTGACCCTTTTCGGTGTTTTATGGGAAAGATCGGCCTTCTATGAGCTACTTCATGCTGTTTAACACTACACAAAACACATTGGATAAGATTCCCTTCTGACCAAGGCCAGAGGGTAAGAAGCCTGTGGGAGACTGTACTTATACTGTATTTCACACATGGATATGAGTAGCCTAGTGATTAACTTGTGTGAAAATTGAGCTGTAAGATCTATGATGACTTGTATGAATCATCATGCAGTCATGACACAGAAGTTAAATCAGGGCACTAATTAGGCCACAGACGCTTGTGTTTACATCGTTTCAACTCACCAACTCATCCAAATTGCGCATGTCACATAAAACCCTCTTCTGTGGCCAGACGAACGGCTCTGGATCAGGTTCATCTTCATCCTCCACACTCTGACTGCTCTCCTTCCGACTGACACACCTGCTGGGGGGGCTCTGCTCAGCTGGCTCCCCTGCATCAATCCGCAGGCTCTCCTGGTCCCGGATCTCCTCCTCGATCTCCTCCTCAAGCTGGATCAACATGGGGGCCAACATGCCAAACTTGGACCCACGTCGTGCCACCTCAAGGAGACACAGAACAAAATTCTTCTCGTTGCATCTCTCCACCAAGTCATTTGTCTCAAACATGAGGACGTCCTTGATCCAGAGCTCCTGCCTGCACCAGCTGATGAAATTGGACACATTGTCCCGCGCCACAAACGAACCAGGGACAACACTGCGTGACTGAAAGACCACATCTTTAGATGGCACCTTCATGGAGTTTGCAGCCTCCGGGTACTCCAGCTGGAAGTCCTGCGCGGCGCGGTTCACGTTGTTGGCGTGCCGACAGAGGGCACAGCCCGTCCCCAGCCCATCCATAAAGGTGTCCGCAGTGATATCCAAATCGTACAGCGTGTTCAGCCATTCAGCCAGATCCTCCTTCATGGCATACAGGTATTCTTCGCTGGATTTAAAAGGCCGGATACTCTTGGAGGCGGAGGACTGGATGTTGCTCTGATCAGCCATGTTGTCGAATTATACGTTGTAGCCTGTTAATAAAGTCTATTTGATAATTCCAAATTGTCTCATTGCACAACTGCGCTCCAAAGCGTCATCCGCAAAATAACCGTGTTGGCGCACCCATTCCGGATTGCATATCTGGTTTCTTATGGAAGCTCCTTGAAACCAGGCTTTGTGTTGTCAGAGACATATCGGGATGCGGACTGGTCGTGGCGCATGGATGCGTTTTCCGGATGTCTCTGCGAATCCCGTTTCCTTTAAAGAGCGCATCGCCGGGTCCCGGAGTGAGAAGGAGAGTGGAGCAGTCCGGGACGCCGATACACACCCATGCGACGATCCGTCAATCCACCCGGTGGGCGGTGGGTCCTCTCACCCACAAAAATCCACGTGTCACCATGTCTGTGTGGCGGTCAGTCAGCTCCTCATCGATGTAATCACGACCACAGAGCAGCACCGAGTCCACAGCTCATCTTCCCTGCCAATAGTCCCGCCTCTTGCACTGAATATGTTGACCTGCTGTAGCTTAGACCAGCAGAGCGACTCGGTGGCACATCCCATTATGAGGGATCAAGGCTCGGCAGAGGAGGAAAACTTAACCCCATGTTCACCAAATCAGCATGCACTCTTTAAAACTGTGACAAGGGCACGTTGTATAACGGTGGATGAATAGTGCATCATATTTTATTTGTTGATCGTATGTCTGAATCTGCAAAGTTAGGCTACTATTAATTATAGTTGTCAAACAAGCATAGAAGAGTAAAAAGTAGCCTAGCCTACCGTGAAGTGCAATACTGTCAGGGATATTTAATATATTTAATATTCTCTCATTTATGAGTTCATGATGGTCTTGCATTGGTTGCACTGACTGTTTAAGCTGTTGTACTCTGTCAGAACATGAGAAATATATTTTTATGATTTTCATTTGGGTTAACACATGCTTCATAATGAAGTCTCTGTGTGGTCTCTTTACAAATAGCCTAAAGTGATGAAAGACCAATAGAGCTTGCATCTCAGCATCACGAGACACCAACTTGCTTAGTGCAAGAATTGCCCTTCCAACTGCCTCATCTTACCCAACAAATAATGCATAAGTTAGTTAACAACCTTATCTAAATCTCTTGTAGGTTTTGGAATAATGTGTGATAGTTTAACGGAGGTACTGCACAAGATGTCACACCTGGGGAGGAAAGGCAGATCAGCAAACCCTGAAAAGCAGGAGATTGGGGACTATGAGAGCTATCCAGTCAACAGTGTTACACAGTCTAGTCAGCAGGCTGTTAACAGAGCACAAGACTGAGTAGCAAACTCAAGAGCACATGATTTTCTGTGTGCATGATAGAAAATGTGTGTCTGTCACACACGGTACAAGATAACAGGGCTTCTGTTACTAGTGCTACTTTAGTGTTACGTTAACTCAGGAGATATGTCTGATTTCTCTCCTTCTGTATCATCTAAAAAACACCAAAGCAGATGAGAATGCAATACCAGACATGCTGTGATACTGCCGAGGACTGATGGGTTTACAGCTCAACCTGAGTTTTGAAACGTTGGTGCAAGAAACCTGTTTCTCAGGTTTTTCGGGGTGTGTTAAAATTTTGAACAACATAAACATGCTTGGGAGTTTAAAGACACTGTCTGTAATTTAACTCTAAACTAAAGGGTGGCCTCACACCCGCGTTTAACTGAATCAGAAGGCGTTTTTTTTATACAAATTCAAATGTTTTCATGTTACAATAAACTATGTCAATTATCTGTATAAACACTTATTTTAAAAGTCACTGGGACACACAGGAACCCTTTTTTTCACATGACTTCAACTCTTAAATTGTATGTAAATGTCACTGAAATTTATAGTTCAAATCAGACCGGGCCTTTAAAAGTACTTTCCACCATCTAATGTCCCCTTTAACAATCTGTTGGAGCGGCTCATGTACTGTACTGATGTGTGTGATTGTTTGAATTTAAGCAAAGCCCACTGCCAATAAGGAGGGCTTGTTTTCATTTAAAAAGAGGGATGTGTCTTTTTAAGAAAGAGAGAGAGAAGAGAGAGAGAGAGAGAGAAGAAAGAAAGGAAGGGAGGGGCGGAAGAGAGATAGAGAGAGGAAAAGACAGGGGGAGAGAGAGAGAGAGAGAGAAGGAGGGAGAAGGAGGGGGTAGATGAGATCATTTTCTGGGCCTGGATGAATCAGCTTTTCTGTCAGGAAAGAGAGAGAGAGGGAGAGAGAATTCAGCACTCTATTAATCCATGTGAACAACTGGCCACAGTAAATGAGAACCACTTTAAGATGTCAGCTGTGACAAGGTTTCCCCCAAGAGATAACAGAGAGGACCTTAAGTTCAAAAAACAAAAAAAAACAAAAAACAGACATGAGCCTCGACTACTGTGTCTTGTCAATAACAACATTGTGAAGTGAGACCACTACTAATGTGCAAAGCGGTGAGCTTTTTAAGTGTTTGGTAAGAAATGTACCTATTTACCGAATAATAATGAAGAACAATGTTTTTCAAAAAAACAAAACAATTGTATACTAACTTTAAGCGTCAAATAGAAAATACTGCAACATCACACCAGATTATTTTTGACAGAATCCTACAGGCAGGATTATCTAGTGGTAACCCAACACAATTGTGATCAAAATAATAGCAGCCCAACATAACTAACCTCAAAAATCCTATTTTTTGGTAGAAGTGATATTTCTACATGGCACTAAGTGTTGTAGAGTCATAGAAAACCAACAGACCCAACAGTCATGATATGCATGCTGCTTATTCTGTGCAGCTGAATATGTAATTGAAAGGGGCGTGTTCAAAATAATAGCGTGGTGTTCAATTAGTGACGGGATTGATTCTGTGAAGAAACAGGTGTCCATTATGGCCCATATTTAAGGAAGGAAGGAAGCAAATGTTGTGCATGCTGGTTATAGTGCATTTCCACTCTAAAATACTCAAAATGAGTCGTTCCAGACATTGCCGTGAGGAACAGTGGACTTTGATTAAAAAGTTGATTGGAGAGGGGAAAACTTATAAAGAAGTACATAAAATTTAAAGCTGCTCAGCCAAAATGATTTCAAATATCTTGAAATGGCATCCAAAACCTGAACGACATGGGGAAAACGGTCAACTACCATTCGAAGGGATGGAAGAATAGCCAAAATGGCAGAGGCTCAACCAATGATCAGCTCCAGGAAAATCAAAGAAGACTTAAAGTTCCCTGTGAGTACTGTTACGATCAGAAGAAGGCTATGTGAAGCAAAGCTATCAGCTAGAAGCCCCCGCAAAGTACCATTACTGAAAAAAAGACATGTACTGAATAAGTTGAATTGGTTGCAGATGAACAAGATTGATGTTATGGAGCGGCCAGCCCAATCCCCAGACCTCAACCCCAAAGAACACTCGCAGGGTCAAAAATGCTGTTTCTGAGGCAAAAGGAATTGTGGAATGTAGTTCAATCGTCCTGGGCTGGAACACCTGTTCACAGGTCGACTCCAAGCAACACAGATGTGAAGCAGGTCTCAGAAATGATGGCTATGTAACTAAATAATAGTGCAGTGATTCAAAGTAGAGCAAACCCTTGAGACATTTTTCAGTTTATACAATAAATGTTTGAGTTTGTAAAGAAAAATGCAAATACTATTTTTTTGAACAGTCTTGTATTCCTTTTTCTTCACTTTCTGTAAAGGTATAACACAAACTTGTTCAATGTGGTCGGGTTTTGATTTGGAATGTGCAGTGTTCATAATATTGATATTGCATTGATATTATGGAATTAAAAGCTATTCTGAGGATTTTGAGCATTATTCCCTTTTTCAAACAATTATTCTGAACACAACTGTAGGTGTATGAAGTTTGTTTTAATAGCCATGTGCTTGCCATGTGTTAAAAATAAAATGGTTCAAAGATTGACATCTGTGAATAATAACGCCTAAACTTGATTGCCTTATAAGGAATAGTGCTCAATTTAAAAAAAAAAGAAAGTAATAGGCCCTGACTGAAGTTAAAATGGGAAAATTAAGAAAAAAATAGCAGTAAGTCATGGAAAGCAGAAAATAAGTTACTGCCAATTTGTTAAGACTGTTTGACTTAAATCTGAAGGGTAAATTAAATAAATGTATTAAATAAAATGACTTCTAAAAGACTAAGAAGTCCTGAATGGAGGCAGGTCTGTCCCTTCAGTGTGTGAACAAAGAGACCGGGACATTGATGTGAAGCCAGTAACCAGGCCCAGCCAATAGCTGTCAGAAGAGTAACACCAAAGTCTCAGTTCAAACTGCACCACCTATTGGCAAGAAAACAGCAGCAGCCACTAAGACATGCTGATCTGCTCCATCTAAGGACAAGAAATTTACAATAAAAAATAAGTAGTGCATTACTTGGGTCTTGAAGGGCCAGAGAGCCAATACACTCAAATGGATACCCTTTAGTGCTCTTAAGATATGATAATCAGATATGAAATCATTTCTCAGGTTCCTCAACCAGGGCCAGCACATGATGGGGGTTCCTCCAGTGAGGCCTCAGGGAGAGACGTTTGATCCTTCGCAAAGTAATCACAGATCAGAGAGTAATATGGTCTCAGCGAAGCGAAATTATCTGTGGTGGAACAAGTCTTGACTAAGTCATGTGAATGCTTTCATAATTGATCTACAGATCCCAAAAACATTAATATGACTTCAAAGCTCAACTTATCTACACCATCTATGATTTGAAAGAGACTACATTAATACATTTGCTTTATAGATGTTCCTGTACAAATCCATTTTGTAAAGTTGAGTAAAGTCCACAACTCATCAAATCCGTAAAATTTTATTTCCCAAATTTGTCATACAATAGCCAGTTATGGGAAAGGGGAAGCAATTACGTAAACAAATGAGAAAAAAAATGCATTTAACACAATGTCAAACCTAATCAGCATATTTAAAAAAACAAGACATGCACAATACAAGATGTGGCATAAACATGGGTCAACTAAAAAAAAAGGAAACATTTAATGAAACCGCTTAAGCTGTTTGAAAGCAGTTCTATAACCATCAAAATATGGAATCATAAATTAAAATTTATTTTAAAAATCAAATTCCACAAGAGGAACAGTCAAGACGTTCTCCATTAGTAGGGTCGCTCCCTGCGCTCCTGGCGATGGTCCCTTAAAAAAAAAATAAAGCAAGAGAACAGAAATATAGTGAGTGACATGTTTGCCGTCTGGTTTCCACACTTATATTCTGGTCACAGGTTGCATTCATTTGCTTTTTCAATAGCTTCAACAATTTTATAAGAATTTATAAGTTCCACAATCCTTAAATTCCTTGATGGAAGAAGCAATACAACATACAGTATTTGGTAAAAGAATCTTAACCCTACCTCATATCCATCTTGCCACCTGGTGGGCCCATTCCTCTTCCACCCCTGCCACCCATTCGGTCCATGGGTGGCCCTCCGCGCCCGGCCCCTCGGAAACCTCCCCTGTCCATTCCACCACGTCCCCTGAATCCACCACGGTCGCCTCCCCAACCTCCACGGAAACCTCCAGGGCCACCAGGGCCTCCAGCTCCTGCCGGCCCACCACGGTCCATGCCTCTGCCTCCACGCATTCCCATTCCCCCCCTGCCTCTGTCACCTCCAGGCGGGAAGGGAGGGCCACCCCCCAACCCTTCTGGCTTGGGGGCTTTGCACTGGTTACACTCCATCCTCCAGGCAAAGTTCTGGTTACCACAACCCCTGGGAACACAGACCATTAATTATATTATAAACTAATCTTGGGGGGGGCATCAGAGAAGACACTGCACTATGAAATAATACATACGGGTTAGGACACTCCCAGTCCCCAGCTCTCTGCTGCATGTTGCCTCCTGTGGGGCCACCTCTGCCCATACCACGAGGACCACCACGTGGCATGAACCCACCACGGTCACCTCCACGGCCCATCATACCTGATAAGAAAATTGACAGTTTCTAAAATTGTACATCCGTACTCATTACTTTTTCTGCTGTCCTAAGCAACTTTGCAGCTTTGACATGCTACAGGGTTCAACTGTTCTGCAACTTATAATTTGAAGTAAGTGATTTCTCGAGTTGGAAGCTAGGCATTTTATGTGGACGTAAAATCACATAAGAACCTGACCGTAAAGAATAGTGTGAGCATGCTCTACAATAGATTTCTCACAAACAAATACTGCTGACATTTACCTCCACGGCCCATCATGCCATCTCGCATGGGCATGCCACCCCTCATTCCACCCATCATGGGCTTACGGCGTGCCATGGACACCTTCAGCCTTCGGCCTTGAAACTCCTTTCCTAAAATTAAAAAGAAACCACTCAAAATTAGTGGCAAAAGGGACATTTGGTTTATTTATGTGAATATGTTCAGGTCTGCTGTGCACAGTCATTAAAACGCACCATCAAAATGCTCTACAGCTGCTTTGGCACAGACTGGCTCCTCGTAGGATAGGGTGGCATCTCCTTTGGGCTTTCCTGAGTCCTTGTCTGTGTATATGTTAATGGCAGGCTGGCCAAGTCTGCGGTTAATCTGGTCAAAAAAAATAAAAGAGTTGCATTTAGTTTCCACATTAGTGTAGTTTTGCTTACACCAACAGAGACAAGAACTATTTTTACCCTGATCGGTCCAACGTGTTTAAAGAATTCAGCCATCTCCTCCAGGTTAGCCTTCTCAGTCAATCCTGTGATGTAGATTGTGCTGTTCTCAGAGTCATCCTGCTCTTCAGGGCGCCCTACAACCAATGCATTAAAACAAATCAAAAAAAAATTCCTTAGTACCACTACAAAGAAAAGCATTCAATAAATGAGTAATAAGGGGTCTAGTGTGACTCAGCTCACCAGTTTCGCGCTCGTCGCTGTTCATAGGTCCTGTAGTCCCATCAATCGAGGGCGAGAGAGACAGATTGAGAAAAGTCAGTGTTTGCAACTGAAGTTCAGTGTACAACACCTAAGGAGTACTACAAAAGATAACCCAAACACTCCCTTATAGACGCCGTCAGCCATATTGGGAAGTTGAAAATGGCACCTTATGGTACACCACAATTCTCACAAGTGATATATTGAATTGAAAATAGAACCTCAGACCCTTTGGCAAATAATTGTGTGTCATTTGAAAAGCCTCTTAGACCAGTAAGAAATCCTCAAAAAAACAACCACCCAGGAATTCGGCTCATGAGATTTGTTAAAGCAGTAACACACATTTGAATGGAAATTTGTCAATAACCTGTCAAAAACTCATTGTCGAACCATAAGCAGTGACTAAATTATACCAAGTAGCCCAGAGAAAATGGTCTCAGGCATTGAAAAAAATTCCAATATTTTCAGATGTGTTCATGTAAATAAATTTTGTAAACCACAATGTAAGACACATCAATATTTGAAGCATATTTGCTCAAAAAGTTTAAGGCTTTGAAAGGACTAACCAGTGTAATACTCGTTAACTTACCACCAGGCTTACTGAAGCCACCTCTGTCTCCAGCGCTGCTAGGGGGGAATAAATGGAGATATGAAGGCGACTTCCTTTTACAGCCACTTCCATGGCTCGAGCAAAGTGCTTGATTGAGGGAGTAATCAAAACATTCTAACTAGCCCAACAGCAGCTATAAACGTAGTTTTATAAATACACAATTGAATCGAGGGGATAAGAGTATTAGCTGTGTGCCATTCCTTAGCTGAGTACAACTTCAGTGACAGTTTTCAGTAGTGGATACATTTGTGTAAAATGACTAACATTCTCACTGCTTTTGAAAACGTGACAAAACCCAAACATTTGTACACAGGAAAAAACATTTCAGATGCATTGATGGCATTCATGAGTTTACCCAGAAACAAGCCAACACCCCAATAAGTTTAACAAAAGGTTACAGCTGACTCAGATATGTACAAGTGAAAAATAAATGGACAATGCATCTGAAATTTGACAAGTGGTGAGCACATTCACCAGGTTAAAAAAAAAAATTATACAATTGTTAAATAAAAAACCCAAAAATATTAACAGTGTTACCAGGGTTAGATTAAATCAAAAAGGTCAATTTCTATACCCATCATGCTTATAAAAACCACCATCCTCAGTTCTTGAAAAAAGGCAGACCGCGAATCTTTGTTTTAGCTCCCTCCTGCTGCTTAAGCTGGCGACTCTGTACAGATACTTTTTAGAGAATAGATGGTTTTAAATGGCTCTCACTGTTACCTGTACGGTATAAATGTGACAAAGCATGTTAAAAAGTGATCAAAAGAATGTGATCAAACATTTGAATTCCAAACCACAAAAACAAGTTAGAACATTTCAAAATGACATTCTGTGCCCAATCCCCCCAAAACATACAAAACATACCTGTGCAAAGCTAAAATTAAAATGTTACTATAAAAACATCTATGCTAACTTAGAATTGTAAAGAGTATTTAGGATTTTTTTTTACACAAATTGCACACACATATGTATGTGCAATTTGTTAATGCATTTTTTTATACCTCTATTTTGGTTGCAATGCAGTCTTTGATTATAGTCCTATATCATCTAAAATTGACTAACATGTCTTAATACGTGCGTTTGTGTGTAGATGTATTCCCTGCAACAAAACAAGAAGCCATGCAGAACTATTATTTAAAAATATTTTGACTGATGTACCACAAAAGTATATTTGTTCTTTACCAAAAAAAAAAAAAAAATGAAAAGAAGGACACCTGAAATAACGTGATGATTCACGTGCAACTTCTGACACCAAACCGATTGTTACTTGTTTGGGGGAGGAAATTTTTTTTTATATATATCCCAAAACCAAATACAAAAATGAAAATCTGTCACGTCAAAAGATTTATATTGCAGAGCGCCTCTTTAGTATTTGGGACACCAAATATGCTAATGTTTCTCATCTTTCACTTATACAGCAGTGATGACCGATCTTAACCAAAACAAATGTACAGTACCACCTCTGTTCACCTTAACACCCCTGGCCTCTCCTGGTAACCTTTAGAAATCCTTTCAGGGGAACTGAATGCGAGTTCCCATTTGGGGTTGGGTCAAACCCTTTTGGCTACAGAGAGTGCAGACAATGTGCACCAAGAGGGAACAAACCGTTCAAACGCCCAATCTGCATCAAGGGCAGTGGTGCTTTATTAAGGGGACCAGAAAAAATGTGTTAAGGACCCACTCAATGGAGTTCTAATTTCACTATTATGATGTATACACACCAACATACAATACAAAAAAAAATATATAATTCACCTTAATGCAATTACGTGTAGTAAGGCTAAATGCATTAAGACTGAATCACACTAGACCAAAATCAATTTCATGAACATGTGCACTAAGACAATCCCTAGTTTACTTCTTAATTATTACAGTGGGAAAAAATAGTCTGTAAACACAGAAAACTAAGTGTGATTTGTATCAAATGTGCTCTCAATGTTTAACCTAAATAAAAGTTTAGTTTTCACTGATACATTTTAGCTTTAATTGATATTGAGACACTGACCACAAAAAACGACCTAAGAACTTATTTTCGTAGTATAGATGAGGGATACATTTTGATCATCTTTTAGGACAACTGTTAGCGCTACAAGCAGAACAGTGAGAAAGTAGTTCCTTGTTTTCTTAGAATCTTGTAATTGATGCAATTTATTACTGAGGTCTTGCAGTACCATTATCATGCATTACTCTCTGTATGGTGCAATTTTTCATTGTTGACATTACTTCATAAGCCAGTCAAATGACAAATACTTATTGCCAGCCTTGCAAAACCCAACCAGAAACTGATAGCACCTGCAAACGTGTGTATTTATGAGTAAAAAAAAGAAAGGGAAAACCCCTTATCAAGAGAAAAAATGGTTTACCCAAATACATCACTTGAAAATTGTGTATTTGAAACAAAATATACTGCATGTTGCCCATGTCTATTTATGAATTCCTTTTAGTGTAAACGTTATGTTATAGTCTTGCAGGACAAAACATTTTACTCCATCCCAATAATTTGGCAAAAAAAAAAATCTAAATCATAATTTATACAACTGCTAATAGCATTATTTGCATGTGTAAATGGGTCATCCTACAGGGAATGATGCACTATAGTTGGAAAAGGTTTAAAAAGGGTGGTGCTTATAGTGAGACAGTGTTTGAACTTCCCTCACCCCACTACAATATTGATAATGTGTAGACAAGATATTCTTGTAATATGATTATGTAACATTCCCTGACCAATTGTGAATATGCAATTCCGTTATCCTAAAACATTGATATTGGCTCATAATCAAACGTTCACGGATTAAAACTGTTCAACCTAAATGTTAATGCACAGGTCTCTGCTAAAACTTACATTACAAACTGGAGAAACCTTTTTCTTACCTTTGGCAAAATTAGAGGCAGGGCTGAGAGAAACTGGATAATAGCTATGACTGCAGCCAATGCTGGCATCTACAACATGTTCCATCAGAGGCCTTATGAATTATAGGTGAAAACTCAATTTATCAGTATTGATTTCTGATTCATCACAACTTCTTACAAAAGACTAACGTTGCACAAATTATTGGTATTAATCTGGATTATTCTAGTTTTGCTGGGCATTGTCTCAGCCCTGCCCCAAGTGGCCACAGGACCTGTAGAGTCAAAATACATGAGCAGGTTAAGTGCAAAGGAAAGACACTTACCCCATGCCACGGCCCATGCCTCCACGGCCACGATGCATCATTCCACCTCGATCAAAGCCGTCCCTGCCTCGGTTTTCCCCTGACCCTGAGTATCTTGAAGACTCAGAGCCAGAGTAACCAGAACCTCCACCCTGGCCATCCTGTCTGTAATTACCTACAAAACATGAGCATAAATACATCAACGTATGTTTACAGTGACAAAGTGAACTATGCCAATGGCGAACAGAAAACCGCATTCAAGGGTGAGCGAAGCTTACTGTAATGGTTGGACTGGTTGTAACTGGGAGGTCCACCCTGTTGACTGTACTGATTGGCTGGAGGCTGCCCATAGGAACCAGAAGCCTGAGGAGGGTAAGCAGGAGGAGCCTGGGTCTGCTGCTGGCTCTGCTGCTGATACCCCTGCTGCTGACCGTAGCTTGCCTGCGCTGCCTGGTAGCCTGACTGTTGCTGGCCATATGCTGCTGGCTGGGAGTAACTACTTTGGTTGTAAGTGGCTGGCTGGCTGCTAGCATTGTAACTGATAAGACAAAAGAACAGTATTGGTTGAAATAATGAGTATGTTCTTGTTGAATTCCCTTCTTATTTGGTTACTAGCATAGGGGTCCATACCTCTGCGGTGCAGTGGGAGCAGCCTGTTGGCCATAACCAGGGTAGGCAGATTGGGCAGTATACCCTGGCTGAGAGCCGTAAGACTGGGAGGCAGCTGGAGCAGCAGCAGCAGGAGTACTGTCATAACCACTGGCTCCATAACCCTGGGTTGACTGGGAGTAGGCATGAGTCGTCGACTGGGCAGCAGGATAGCCAGCTGTGAGACAAATTAAAACTTTGGGTGACATTCATAACATTTAAGGTGATTTATAAATTATTATTACAAATATACTTTAAGGGTAGTCTTTGGCTGCAGACTATGGGTGAAACTGTTCATGTATCCGTATATAGCCGAGCTTGTAGGTACGAGAGACAGCGGGGTGCAACGGGAAAAGCATGCCGCTTAGATGACCTGGTCCGTGACTATATATACTATATTGGCTTAAGCCAGGCAGGGATCAGTTTTCTGCAGTTAAAAATGGTTGGGAGACGTGTTAATGTTGCATTAATCTGGTAATTTAGTTTGTCTATGCAGAGTAAAGAGATGCTGTTTTTCCCCCTCATTTTTATAGGTGACTGTCTTATTTTGTTAGTTACAGAGAGTCTGGAGATGATGTGGGATACTTATTTACTGCTAACATCTTATATCTTCTCTTGCTCATGTTTTACAATTAAAAAACAGGTCAGATTTTTAGGTGCAGTGCAAGTAGACTTACATGTACATCGTATTTCCATTTTTGCATCAACCAGGAATTATGCTCATTTGAAACAAATACCATTCAATACCCAATCTGCTTGTGGCTCAGTTTTGTCTCCTATTTTAAATTACTGACCTGCTGCTGGCTGGGCGTACGAGGACCCATACTGTTGTTGCTGCTGCGGAGTGTAGCCTGCAGCAGCAGGAGTTGTCTGGGTGTAAGTACCATCAGCAGCAGCAGGTTGGGCATATGATCCATAATTCTGTTGCCCATAGCTCTGCTGAAAAAGAAAAGCTTGATTTAACTGCTAGGTAGTATAAACATATACATAACATATCCGGTTCTTAGTTTACCCTCCAACTGTTGCAAGCAGAATGTGTGCCATGATTCATATTTGTGTATTTATATCAAAAGTCTTATAAATAATCCACAAAGTTAATGCTATGTGAATCACAATGAACAACTAGCCCAGGAAAATCCACTATGTTAACTCACCTGTGCTGCAGACTGTCCATAGCTTTGTGAGGGCTGGGCTGCATAAGAGGCATACCTATAGAAACACAAATCAGTTTATCAATCAAAAGACAATACTTGGGTCTCCCGTAAAGGCTCTTAACAGTTTATATGGCTGCAGGGTTAAAAATAACTGCCACCAACTATGTTAAAATTTTACTCAAACTTCCATTGTTTTTGACTGGTGCGTGAAGCAAATCTACCAACCACTTGCATATTTTACTAGTATATGATGCGAATATTGAACCCTGTCTGGCTGACTAGACCTTTTCCCAAGACTGTACGTGTGTCTAAATTGTTCCATCTGAGGTCAGGACAAATTGCACCTTTGTCATCCTTATTGGTAGATTAAGATTTGTATACTGACAAACTCCCAAACAAAGCTCTGGTCCACCTTTAACCAGAGTAGAGGCTTTAAACCTGGACATTACGTATTGTTTGTTTAATAGTGTTTTAAAAAATTCAGTTGGCAAGGATTTAACAACTTACCCTACTAAATCAAGTCCACTTCCATGTACCACCAATTAAACTATTTCCAAAATGTACAACTGGAATATTTAAACCTTAAAAGTTCTTTTTCGGTTAACCACCCTAATAGTTCGTGGCCATAAATTGACATCCATGCACACTCAAATACATAGAAACATCACATTAAATCAAAATAGTAAGTTAAATGAAGACTCTTACCCCTGCTGAGCAGTGGTTTGACTGTAGGAGCTGTAATCTGCTAAAGAAAAAAGGCACGTGTTGGTTAGCTGAAGACTGAGCCATTGAACAAAACATTATTTGCGCGCGGGTACCTAGCTAATGCTAATGCTAGCAGCACGCCCGTCGTTAGGTAGCCAACTTTCAAGACGATGCTTCACAATTAACTGGGGGAAGGTCAGACTTATTGATACGTGCATTAAATGTTTGACACATTTGGTAAGATGGCCACCATTATCAACCACAGTATGTCGAAAAAAGAATCCATCCGTTAGCTAGAAAATATCGCAACGACTCGATGAGCTAACATAACTAGCGAACGATAGGCCTTGTGCCTAGCGCTAGGAAACGCTAAAAGATAATTCATATGATATAAACCGAAAAGACGGAATATGCCGACTCAGTATCTTTTAAAATGTATCCAACCACTTAATTTCTTAATTTAAATAACACAAATCGATCCAAATATGTATAAAAGATCAAATTCTCATCTCACCCGGAGCCGACGCCATTTTAGTGTGCCTGTACAAGACGACTGGATAAGGTTGCCTGCTGGAGAAACGTTTTTCTCTTCGCAGGAAACCTCAACTATCGCGAGATATACGAACCCCCGTGGGAACAGTGTTTTGTCTGACCAACAGTTCTACATCCAAATATACTCAGTTTACTATCAAATAAAACAGAGAAAACCAGCAAATACTCACATTTAAGAAGCTGGATCCAGAGAATTTTTGACATCTTTTGATAATTGCCTTAAACACTGACTATCTTATCAAAATAGTTGCAATCTTTCTTCTGTCCATTGGCACTAACCCTAATTGTTTCAGCGCTAGTAGTCATCTGATTCCAACACAAGTTATTCATGTTTACAGATGGTTCAAAATGGATACTGCATTCTTCATCCCTCAGTGTAAGGCAGTGTTGGAATGTAACTAAGTACATAAGCATAATATGAGCGCTTTAAGTACAAATTTGAGGTACTTTACTCTTTTCATGCTACTTTCTATTTCTACTCCACTAGGCCTACACTATGAGAGAAATATTGTACTTTTTAGTCCACTACATTATTCTGACAGCTTTTACATATGTAGTTTATAAAATACAACTACCCAACAAAATATAGACCTACAAGTACAGCTAAGACGATTAAAAAGTTAGTTGATTAACAGAACTGCTTTTTTAATCATTTCCAGTTTCTAAAATGTGATTTTAATTTTTAAGTACAAGCTGTGCTTATAATGTTTCAGTCTTAGACAATGGCTCACGCAGTAAACTCCTAAAACACTGGTCACACTGTATACAGCTCAGTAGTGCATCATTACAATACCATGTTCTGATGTGAGTTTGTTGTCAGAGCTGCTAAAAAGCTGACAGCAGAGTTAGAACAGAGGGGCATGCAGGTATGGTTGTAAAAAGATATAAAATTACAAAGTATGCCGTACAGAACTACTGCAAATATACCATAAACATACCACATTAAAAGAAACAGCATTAAATACAGCTCTATCAATAACCTGGAAGTAATCTAACAGTTAAAAAGATATGCAGTCCATGATTTAAATACATCCTTGACTGTCTTAAAGAAAATAAAGCTCCTGGGAGTGATGGTCTGATAAGTGAATTTTATTAAGTATTTTATAAATCATTAGCACCTTTTCTAGTGGCTATGTTTGTAGAAGTCATAGGAAAATGGGAATTGCCTCCAACTCTTTGACAAGGTCTTATTAAATTGTTTCCTAAACCAAAAAAAGATAAACTGAGTATTGAGAATTGGAGACCAATTAGTCTGTTAAATAATGATGCTCAGATATTCACATTGGTCTTTGCTAAAAGGTTGAAATCAGGATTGGATGATGTAATTGATGAAGAACAATCAGGATTTATGCCAGGAAGAGATATTTGTAATAACATACGATTAGCATTGGATACAATAGAATATGATGAATATGTATTGGACAACAGCTTTATTTTGCTTTAGATTATTTCAGAAAGGATTTCTGAAATATCCCAACAATTGGATAAAATCTTATTCAACTTTATTTGGAGGAACAGATGCCATTATTTAAGAAGAGACATCCTTTGCAACATTAGAAGACATGGTGGTCTAGAAGTTTTAAGTTTTGAAACCTTAAATAATACTTTCAAGGTGAAATGGTTAACAAATTTGATTGAAGAAAAGGATTGTATTTAGAATACTTTCCCTAAATATGTATTTGGTTTAGTTTGTGGACTCAAATTTCTGTTAACTTGTGATTATAAAAATTGATAGATTACCTGTGAAGTTATCAAATTTTCATAAACAAGCTGGGCTGGCCTGGATATTAATTTACAAGCATAACTTTACACCAACCAATTACTACATTTGGAATAACAAGGATATTCAATACAAAAACAAATCTCTGTATTATGGAAGATGGGTTGAAAATGGTATTATCTCGGTAAAACAACTCCTTAATGCTGACGGGCAGTTACTAAAGTATAATAAGTTCCTCTCCAAATTCCAGTTAGCAGTCACGCTGAGAGAATATCCTGTAGTTGTTGATGCTGTGCCGAGATGTGTACTGCAACTTCTTAGAGGGTCAGTAATGACAGGGATCAGTCCACTCAGTTGTGGTATTTTCCTTGGGGGAATTGACATTACCAAGAATAAATGTTCAAATAAACACATCAGGAATTGTATGCAAGAGGTAACTCTGACCTCAGGAAGATTCTTTTGGGCTTCAATGTATGGAGAAATGGACTGGCAGAAGATCTGGTTAATTGGAGACAAATTTTGTCTCAATAATAAAGTAAAAGAGGTTTCTTTTAAAATTCTGCATAAAACATACCCAGCAAAAGGGAAACTAAAGAGATTCAAACTTGACATTGAATATTTCTGTACTTTCTGTGAACTAGAAGAAGAAACAATCATCAACAGTCATTTGTTCTTTCATTGTATGTGTACTAAAATATTTTGGATTGATGTTCAACATTTTATCAGACGGAACACAGGGCAATCAATTCAATTTAAAGATAAAGATATTCTGATTTGCTTAGAAGACAGTGAGAAGGATAAAGATGTTGTTGATTTTATTCAATTAATCTTGTTGTTGGGAAAATTCCACATTCATAAGAAAAAATGGGCGGACTCCAAACCATGTTATGAACACTTCTGTCAAGAACTGCATCAATACAGCGACACTATAAGAGGCATTAAGAACAAGAAGGCAGTTAAGACTGGAATTGTGTTTGATACATTTTTCATGTATCGGTGATACATTTGACTTTGTTTGCACTACACTTTTTTTTTTACTTTCATTTATTTTGATTTATATATCTATTTTTTTCTGTGTATGCACCTCTGGTTTTGACTTTGGAATTATATAATTATACATACTGGCTATGTAACTGTTCTTTGTTAATAAAATAACATTTAAAAAATGCCACCTGCTGGTAGAAATAAGAAACCACATGATCTTTTTTGCGGTTAGACCGTATTAAATACAGTATTACTGTAATATAAAACATATATAGTGATAACAGTGACAATTCAGCACACACACACAATAATATTTAACTGTTTTAAGAACTGTGTTGTCCTAATGCGCTTATGAAATGTGTAGATAAATGCACAATTGTTAAACCTCAATCAAGTGTAGTTGCAATCAACTACTGTTCCTAACATGCTGTCATTAGCCTAGTTTGTTTATGTTTTTCTAATGTTACACTGGCGTAACAATAGTTATTATAACATATAGTTGGCCTTACAGAAAGGCCTTTCTCTTACATCCACGCATTCTATTCCCTTGGCTTTTATTTTGAAATTCTACTTCCACGTCACACATTCCTCTCGGTAATGTCATTCTTTAAACGGAGAAAAGAACAAAGGACTTTGCTAAAACCAAAATAAGACCGTTATTTGAGTTTGGTTTTTCTCGTATCTCGTTTTTGAAATCAGATCCAGAAACGGAAATGGCTTTTTTTTTCTCCTCCATTTATTCGAAACCAAAATTGAAAAAAACTCAAAATGTCCGTTTGTTCGTTTCGTTGTTCAAACGATAAATAAACTATCAAAACGTATACGGACTAAGAAGAAGTCACAAGACAAGCTGAAAGCTTTATTGTAGCAGTGTATTTTTTTTGAATGCAATCTGTGACAGTGGGTCCAGTAGGTGGCGGTACGGCGCATTTCCTCTAGTTTAACAACTCTCTGATAACACAAAGAAGAAGTATAAACGTAACGTAGTGCGGAAGTGGTTATCCATTTATCCTTTACTGTGTATGGCATCGAAATATAAGCCGTAGCGCTATGCATATTTTATTTGTCTTATTTAAATACACGGATAAGTCGCGTATTGAGGAAGTAGTTGTTTTAGAATAGCAGTTACACTCGCAGGCCCGCTGCACGAGTACAGTCGGGGGCAGAGAGGATTTGACAAGATATGTTGTGAAGTATTTTTGCAGCCAGTACATAACATTACTGTTGTGGATTTATGCCATAGACTCCAGCTCATACACTCAATATTGTGAGATAGGGTTATATATCTGTACCCCTTTCATTTTTGCAAGACGCTGTGCTTGCTATGACAAACATATGCTTCTTTACCGTAATTATGGCACAAAAGCACAAGTGAGTGGACAAACCACTGCTAATCCTAAAGAATGCTTCACCGTATATCGTCAGCATGGTTTTGGTTTGGATCAGATCGCCCTGGATTCTGTCTGGGGACATCTTTATTGATAACACTCATGCTCCTGATGTATGCTGTTGGTATCCAGGCAAGTCTCAGCTTAGGTCCAGGTGGAGACTTCCCAAGGTTCAGAGGTAAGTTACTGTATCATGAGTCAAAATCTCACATGTCAGTGTTCAAACCAAAACGTTTTCCTCACCTAACTCTTTTTCTCCTCCTCAGATGTGTTCCTGTATGCTCTCAGTCACGATGAGCTGCCCTCCCTGCTGGTTAGTGTTGCTTTCCTGCTGTTGGTTGGGCCGTGTCAGGAGCGTCGCTGGGGAACCGTCGCCTTCCTCACCCTCTCCATCCTGACAATGACCATATTACCTCTTCTTTACACCCTGGTCCTCTTTGTCGGTGGGGGTGAGGCGAGTCGGATCTGTGGTTACTCTGCAATCCAACTTGCTATGTTTGCAGCGCATTGTCGTCAAGTGGCACAGAGGAGGCTGCTGAGGTGTTTGCCGGTCTGGTTTCTCCCCTGGCTTCTTCTGCTGATGGGTCTGCTGCTGCTGCCCGGGACACCTGCCCTGCTTAACTTCTGCACAATATTCATCGGGCACAACTGTATCCTTTCCTGTTTATAAAGTCATTTGATGCCTGTACCAAAATATATTCTTCCAACAAACACACATTCTGGTTTTTAGAAGCTTGATTAGACCTCTACTGAGGACTGTGTGGGTGTGCACAGACTTTGACATCTGTCTCCCTTTTCTGTTTTAATGAACCTTTATAGACAACTCACACATATTCCGTTCCTATTATTACATAGAGATTGACCTAATATAATTCCCAGCATAGCATAGCCCAACTTTAATCTGAGCAGAGGTCTAATCAGCCAGCAGAGATGTTCTGTTACCATTTTTTCTTTCCCAATACCAATTTCTCATACCAGTGCATTAAAGCAACACTAGATAAGTTTTTGTACCTTAAAATAATGTTTCCAAAATCATTTCAGTGGTTCATCAACTCGTAACAGGGTGAACGGCATTCGGCATTCATTCGCTTTGCGGCTCTCTACCGGCTATAATCGCACTATGCAAGTTTGCCAGATCGTGTAGCGGATCTGTAGTTTGAATATATACACTGCATATATCATTATTATGGTTGTATGGTTGATATGATTGCTGTCATTGTTAAACTTGATTTTATTATCTAGTTTGATAGTCAGTCATAATGGACAAACATAAATAAACTAATTCAAGGTAGTTGTTTTTCTGGGCTAAATTACGCGGTATCAGATCAGTGCACAGACATGCATTCCCACTGATACCAGCATTTTAGGCCGCATCAGACACATTTGATAACACGTTAAAATGCAGCCTTTTTGTTTTTTTACAGTATTTATTTACCATGACTAATAACTTTCCTAATTATAGTTTATTCCTTGAAACTTTTGTGTATGTTTTGTTTTAGGCCTTGTGGTTAAAATGTAATTGTCTAGATGACCCATAGTCTGGGTGTGTGATTTGTTGCTGAGGGTTTGAGCCAAAGTTAGCACACCCCCAACAAATCTATGATGAAGCATGTTTCCATATAAACACAATAGTTCTCTGTCAAGTCTTTTTTTTTTTTTTTAAATACTTAATGTACCTCTCAGATCAGCAGCCCTTCATTGGGATGTTACAGGAGATGGAAGGGGTCAGGGTCTTGGACTTCATTCCTGATTGGCTGTATGTTCGCACTTCAGCCAGGTTCAGATTGCCCACCTATACTACCTCACAGAGGTGTGGTTCATCTCATTTACATCAAAAGTCTTACTGAATAGTCACACTCACCGCCTGCGTGCAGATTTCATCATCTGAACTTCATCGGTTGTCACAGATCTAGATCACTTTCTCAGATGCCCGAAGATCAGGCACCTGCTCCCCCTATGAGGGATCCGTCTGTATTGAACCCCCACCCATGGGTTGATCCAGAGCCTGCCTGGATAATGAATGAGTTTGCCACACTGTCAGAGGCCGAGGGGTTGGAGGAACAGATGCTAAGGGCAGGAATACTGGCATCGTTACAGGATGCTCCTGACAGCCCAGATGCAAAAGTGGAGGTCCACAAATCATCAGTTTCCTCTCTGCGGTTAGTAATAATGTAATATCATATCATGTTGCATTTTTTTGTGAATGGGTAGATGTTTGTAAGATTTCTCACATTATTCCCTAATAGTTTTAGTTATGATTTTGAGTATATATTCACTAAAAGACCAATGTTTCCCTTTCAGACTTCAGCAGCTGGAAAAGATGGGCTTCCCCACAGAGAAAGCTGTACTGGCGTTAGCAGCCTCAAAACAGCTAGACGGCGCCATTTCTCTGCTCATCGATGACAGCGTCGGAGAACAGGCGGTGGTGGTATCAAAAGGGAAGAGCCCTCTGCTGCCGGAGAGTACGTAGACAACCTCAAACTCCTGGACTTAACAGTGTTTGCTCTTGTGCAGTAAACAGAACTTACATTATGCTTGGGTTTTGCTGAGCTTTAATATTAGTTTTCCCCTGTGGGCTACTTGTAGAACTAATTTAATGATGAGAATTCATAGGGGGAGGAAGAACTGAGTTGTTCTTTTTCCATGACTGGGAATCTAATCAAGTGTCGATGCAAACTTGAGTGCGTTGGAGACCATTTTTGTATCTGCACATAACATGTACATTGGAGAGAGTGGATGTCATTGAATGTGCTATGCTGTAATCACGTTTAATGAATACTGTTGTAACCCAAATAAATACAGGGGACATGTTAAAAAACAAAACAATGAACATTATTTTATTACACCAATCATCTAAACAGGATTATCTGAACACAGTAACACATTATCAAGAAAAGGCTGTTGAATGAAATATGAAATGGATACACAACAGCATACAAAATAAGTACAATTGATCATTTTAAATAGTTTCACCATAAGTTTGATATAAGATGAAAAAAAGTATTTTCATCAGGACAGTTTAAGCCATTAACAGTGGTAAAATATGTTCAAGTTCCATTAACAGTTTTGCTATTTCCTCTGTGTGTTAAATGTCTACAAATTGAAAAAATTGCCAGTTTGCATAGTTGCTTTCGTTTGAACATTATTTTTTTTCCAGGATACAACCTCTGTTGATATGCCACCAAATCCAACTTTGCGTTGTTTTGCACATACATTACATGTAAATATACCATTGTATATTAAATCACTTTATCAGTGTATACTTGAAGGGGAGAAAACACACCAGAAAACTACAAATCACTGTTAGCAACACATCTCAGTTAGAGTAGAGATGACTTCATCTTTTTAGTGCACTACATAACATTGAGTTAAACAATATAGATAGAAGTACAACAAAATGAATACAAGAAGAGGTTTGTTTGTGTACTTGTGTCCTGCAGACTTTACATGCTCAGTTACATGCTCAGTTTACTTAAATAGTGGAATCTCTTCAGATTGCAGTGACATTGTGAAAGCAGTACAAACGCAAATCCAGTCTTATTTTCTCACATCTGATTCCTCCTTTAATTGATTACTCTAAATTACCCTTATTGTCCAGAACTGTTTGTTACTCAGGGAGCACCACGGAAGATTCAAATTTTCCTTTTTTTCAAAGAGTAAACATCTTTATTCTGAGGCTTTACTTGTGTTGCCAAAGAAATGAGACACGGACAAGGAGGAGCTGCTGGGTGTGTTATGTAAAGATAAATGTTTGGTTATGGCGACGGGTGGGTGAGGGGGGTCAAACTAGTTCTCAGGTTCCAGATGGAGGGCATTGTGGAGTATCAGTGGAGTTTCCCTGAGGTGTTCCCCATCCTAAATGTTACGGTAAAGCCCAGAGAGCGTATCAGATAAGGTCTAAATCTGCCGATGAGACCTATAGGAGGGGGAGTCAACCCAGCCTGTGATCCTCAGGGTGAGCGGGGGAGCTACTTCCCTCGAACCTTGGTGTTGGAGGACAGAGGAGAAGCAAGTCGATATGGGAGCGCACCTGCCCTCTTATCTCTGTAGAAACTAGGGGAGGCTGTGCCAAACGGTCCATCCCCAGACCCTAGATCAGGCTCTGTTGAAGAAAGACAGCAGTTGGAACGGGGCCTCCCTGTCCATCAGTGTGTGTGCTCATGTGCACTCTGTAGTCCTAATCCAAGTCTACTCTGATGTAGCAGTTAACCTGGACTCGTCATGAGTGGGTTCTTATTTTTAATAGGACATCAGTTGCCCAGTTTTTATATCAAAATTATAAATCAACTAACTAGTCAGAATATTTGAGGGATTTATCAAATTCTTCTGCTGTAAAGGACGCACATCTGGCTAGTAGGGCTGCAGTGATAATTATTAAATATTATTGAATAAATGTGTCTATTTTTTACCCCTTTGGATTAATTGTCTCGTCTATAAAATTCAGAGTTAAAAAAAACAGATATAAAAAAACAAATATAAAATTTCAAGGATACAAAGCAGCACATCCTCAGATTTAAAAAAACAAAATCAGGTACAGTATTTTGGCATTTTTGCTGGATATAATAAACAATTCACTGATTATCAAAATTGCGCTTGATTGATTTTTTGTCATTTGACTTATCATTTCATTGAGTAATAATTGCAGCACTACTGGCTAGATTAACAAACTTCACATCCATTGGTACACATTAATTTAAAAAGCTTGATTATTATACAAAAGATTAAAGCCCCTGAAAACCTTTTCAAAATTTAAATCCTAGTTTTTCTTAATAACATTCATGGCTAAATAACAACAATCAAAGTTGAAGTTAAAAACAATCTGTGTGTATCATTCATTTAATGTGGGAGTTTTTTAATGTGCTTCAGCAGGACTGTGTGGGTGTGGTTTGATCACATTTGATTGACAGTGCTGGCGACATCAGCAAACAAACAAGTAAACCGTCATTTCAATTTGGATTCAAATGTTGCTTAATCCTGATCGGTGCTTGGAAGTGTGTGACATCAATCAGTCAGAGGCGCACAGAACAAATGCAAAAATACAGAAATATGTCATGTGAAGTAAGTCATGTGATTGAGTAACTAGATTTCAGGGCCTGTAAAGTAATATCTGTACTACAACCAAAACATTTCATACATAAGAATACATCTGCTTTTCAGTGACTAGATCAACGTTCAGCAGTTCGGTAACAAGCAGTAATTTAATTCCTCTAACACTCGATCGAGACTTTCTAGAACTTGTCAAAAAAAGGTCAGTGAGGGCCGGCAGAGCTGTGGGTGAGGATGTCTCAGCGTTACCTGGCCAGATGATTGCCTCCAGCAGCGTCACCCTGCGAGCCAGAAGCTCAAGGTCGGCCTGCAAGTCGTGGAACATCTGCAAGCTAATGTCCTATTAGAGAGCAGTAACAGGGGGGACTGTGTGAGGGGGTGGAAACACCAGCCTGAGTCCTGGGGCTGCTCGCGACTGTTCCCACTCCCTGTCCCAGCAGTGAGGTACGGTGGGAGTTTTTGCCCCCCCCCCACCGTTGACCCCTGCCTAAAGCTGACCCTGCCTCAGCCCTCCTACTCACCATGAATACCGATCATAGTCTCAAGGATTAAAACCCTCTCGGCTAAGATCTTCAGCGCCTCTCTGATCTGATGTATTCCGTCCCCCTGTGAAGATAGATACAGCCGTCAAGGTAAGGAGCACAAGCCAAAGAACTGCTCGCCAAGATGCAAGTCGTTTTCTCTCTCAATAAAATTCAGCAGTTAGAAGGTTAAAACAGTCCACACATCTGCCCAGCACTCTCAGACATATCTGTTCCCTGTATTTCTCTGTATTTCCCTCATTCCATGGCCATGCTGCTATATGAAGTCAATCTCTGCCATGCTGGGCTGGGCAACATCAGCATGCACGTTACAGACTCCGGATTTTGGTGACATAACACAACTGGATTATACTTTCCCAGGATTTAGATTTGGTCATGCCATCTGCATTCCTTTTGTTGGGTAGCAGTTAAGCCAGGCGAGTATTTTCAGCACCACAGCTTTCATTCCTAACGCTGTGGTCACAATGTTACCTGACAGAATGAAGCCAGTATAGATTTACACTAAAATCTAATGGATTTGTCTTTTGTGAAAGGATAAGGCAATGGCTTCATGAGTCAAACCTTCAAAAATGATAAAAGGAGATGAACAAGAGAAGGAAAGCAGACAGAGGCAGCCGAACGCATCACCATCATAAAAGAAGGCATGCAGAGAGTAGCTGAAGCTTTTGGTGTCCAGGTGAGTGAACTGCTGGGATTAGTAACAAAAACCAATGGCATACTTCATGTGAGAAGAAAAAAGGCAAAGTTTTACTGATTCATACAATTACTGATTATATATATATTTTTATCTAATAACCATGTGGGTTCAGACTGAAATGTTGACATGGATGGTCACGATGAATTGTGATGTTGTGATCTTTCTGTTCTTGTGCTGTCATTAGGTCAAATACCTGCAAAACTAAAGACATTCCCATCAGCCTCAGCTTTACTTTGTGTTTAGTGCTAATTAGCAGATGCTAAGATAGCGAACATTTCAAACATATCTGCTAATCATTGGCTGTTAACATTGTCATTTTGAACATGTTAGCATGCTGACCTGAGCAACTAGCATGGACAGAGACTATTGGTCTTGTTAATAGAGAATGAATCCCCCCCCCCCCCAAATATGTTAGGGAATTCAGAGCTACTTTGCCTTATTTCTGTTTCAACAACACTGTGTTATTTCAGTCATTAGATGCATTCTCTAGTTCATTTTCACATCCAGGAAAGAAGGTTTATGTGGTACTTAAAGGTGAAATCATGCAAGGTTGCACCGTAGGGTAAAAGAGGAGGATAGCTGTATCCACTCCACTCACATCAGAGCACAACACTTCTAAACCCAACGGGACCCACCACTGACACATATGGAGTGATTTGGCATATACATTTCGCACATTTACTTTGTGGTTCATGGAGACATTTAGAAGTTTGTAAGATCAAACAAATACAGTCAAATTCAAAGAAAATGATCAAAACTTTGCTTCTAGAGAGATTTTTTACTATATTCTACATTATTTCACTTAGTAAGAGAGTTGGTGCCTGGTGTCGTTACAAGGTCGACATTGCTTTGTTTTCTTTTGTATATTTCCATGTATATGCCAAAGTCAGATGCTGAAAAGGTGACTGTGAAAGGTAGCCATGGGGACAGTAGCTTGCAGAGGGAGTCAGACAGCTTTAGGGTCAAGAGGACAGTGTCGTGACAGGGGACAGCAGTCCAGAGCACACCCCAAGGACCAACAAAAACAAAAACACAGTAACACAAACATTAACAAAAGACTTCACACACAAAATTACGGACAGATCGACAGCTAAAATCACATTTATACTCAACAGAAACAACAAAAACACTTTATGACTATCGACTGGGAGAAAAAGTGTGGACTTGACAGAAAAAGTGATGAACACCACTTTGTGGCCAATCACAGCCATAAACATGGTGGTTGTAGATCATAACCAGACCCTGAGATGTGGGTCATGGTTAGACTTGGTGGAAGTTACAGAATAGATTCATTGCATTGGAAAGTGAACACAAAATGACATAAATAAATTAAAAAATGCTTACATTTAGATTGCTCTTGTAAAATGAGAGAGGTAAAAGAAAAATAAGGGTTAGACGGACACAGAGACAATATTTAACGTTCAACAAAGGAATCTTATGTTTATTTGTTAAATCTTCTAACTAAAGGTTAACCCCTCCTGTCTAGGCCCTGTGTCACCATGTGAACTGTGAACTACCACCAACTACTTTCTTACCGGAATGCCCTTCTCCCCTGGCTCTCCCTTGGAACCCGGTGATCCCTGCGAAGAAATATTACCAACAGAACAAAGTTGACTTCAAAACATTAATGAAAGCAGTGCAGCAGTTTACCTGGACAGAATGAGTTCATTCTCCCAGAGACTGTGTTGTCTCTGGTCAGATTTGTAGTGCTGCTGGTTAGCGTAGTTTGCAGTAATATAACTAGCTAAGACATGTGTTGATGTTTCCCCCCCCCGTACACTTGTTTACTAATCATCAAGGCAGCAGGGGTGGCTTACCGGCTCGCCTCTGAAGCCCCTCTCTCCTGGGTAACCTAAAGGACCCTGAAAAAAAAACAAAGGCATGTTGTTTAAGGCTGTAGGGTAAATGAAGAAAACCTTCTGAATATCCTCATCTGGGAGTGTACTCACCCTCTCCCCACGTTCTCCCTTTAGCCCCATAGGGCCCTGCGTTCCAGGGGCTCCAGGTTTCCCCTGTATTGAGTCAGGAAGGACATTATAAATGACAATGATGAATTTGTACGGCAACAAATCTGACAGTGCTAAACTCAGTTAAGTGCACGACTATGCTGTGAGAGAGCTTACATTCTGTCCCGATGGGCCAGGAGGTCCTACTGGGCCTTTGGGACCTGGTGGACCTGCGTAATAGATAGAAAGATTCATTCATTCATTAGCACCAACCACGATCACCCTCTGGGAGGAGGTGGTGCTGGTTTTTATTGTGTTTTTCCTGAAAGAAAATCGGTGTCCTTAAAAGGTTGGATTTTCTTAAGTTTTTTGAATTAAGGCATTAAGATCAATTTCCAAAAGATTTTCTAGTTAGTTTTTTTATTCCTCTTTTTAGCATGGGTGTATAAACTTATGCAAGCCACTGTATATTCCACTGTTTTTAGTCAGACGGGTTTGTTCATATATCATTCATAGCCTGATTTAAACACAATTTTATACCTACAAAACATGAAACATGATTGATTGATTTTTTATGGCTGTTGACAGTATTTAATGAGTTATAAACAAAAGTAAATAATGAATAAAAGGTTTTCACAGAGGGGATTTTGGATATCCCTTATATGTAAATTAATAAATCTTAATATCTATTTCCTCTGTAAAAACCTTTGACTCTAATACTTCATCAAAATGAAACAACAGTTTTAAACCTGACTTTATCCAAAGTTCACATTTCTGTTCTGGTAATGTATTCAAATTACCGGTAGTGCATTTTTCTCAATATAACGACTCATTTGCATATTTTAACATAAGATTTAAGAAAACTTGTAATACAAAACAATATTGTCTTAATGTAAGTAATCAACTGAGAAGGTTTCATGGTAATCTATTAGTTAAAATCTTTTCCCTATTCACCTGCAGTGTCTCCCCTTAAATAGTCTCGCATTGCCAGACCTTCCTCCACGGTGCTGCATAGGAGGGTCTGGCTAGTCCACACAGCATTCCGGGATGGGAAAAAAACGTGCTCTGGTTTATTGGCCTTTCTTTAAACCAATCACAATCGTCTCGGGCGCTGAAAAGCCACGGTACCTCTGCAAAATAGCCTTGGGAAGGAACTTGTTTGGTGGAACGTGTACGTTCAAACGGTTTTTTTTTAGTCGTGGGAGAGAAAACTCCATTTGGACAGATAGTCTAGCTGGCTGTGTGGATTTACCCTGCAGAGATCTGAGGAGCAGTTAACCATAGTCCTCATAAATCAAAATGTCAACACAAAGGAAGCCCAAGGCAACAGATATCCAGCCTAAATGAATAAAATCCGGCAGAATTTCCATTGGCAACGGAGCAATCCGGGAAGTAGAAAGTCGAGGATATAGACTACCCATTAAATGACTGCCGTCAAAGTGCTCATATTATGCTTTTTGGCTTTTCCCCTTCCTTTATTGTGTTACATAGCTTTGTGTGCACATGGTTTACAAAGTGAGAAAGCCCAAAGTCCACCCCAAAGGGAAATACCATCTCCAACAGAAAACACTGTTCACAAACTGCTCCAAACAGCTCTGTCGTAGTCCAGCCTTTACTTCTGTGACAAACTACGTCCCTTTGTAACATGTTACAATGCTCGCCTAGCTGCTAGCGTGGCACGCCCTCATACTATGCTTCTGACTGGCTAGTAGTCCTAACCTAGCTACTGTGCATGTGCGACTCCCAACAAAGATGGAATAGAGGTGTGATGCCTCACTCTGTAGCTAAAACGGAGAGCTCAACACACAGGGTGAAAAGGAGCTGCAGCAATATGTAGTACAACAAAAATATGATGTTTTTTGAAAATTAAACCATGTAAACCTATTCTGATATATCCTTTAAATCCAATTATGAACCTGAAAATGAGCATAATATGAGCACTTTAAGTCACTATTTATTGCCAAATTAGGTAACACGATGGTGATTGAGCCTATGGCCAACGAAAGAAAGTATTTCCAGTATTACAAACTAGGATCTGTGGAAATACCGGGGAAAATCACAAGCGGCACCCAGTTAGTGATGCATTATCACCCGCCAGAGCGGATAGGCAACAGACTCATTTTTCCAACTCTCTTCTGTGTAAAGCGGCGTACCAATTCTCTCAATTACCGCTGGTTGCCAAAGGTGCCACCAAAGAGAATGAAACAGAGATTGAGTTTGTAACTCAGCTGAAGAGTAACTTTTAGTGTGTGGACTCAACTTTTAGGATCGGTTGGAATAAGCATTTCATGCTTATATAAAATACAAAAAACTGAGCCTACATTCAGTCAAAACGAGACTGTATTTTTGTGTGTAAAATGTTTTTATTTTAGATATTTGCTTCTTTTAGTGCAGGGCTTGGGTTTCTCATGCACACATGCACGCACGCACGCACACATGCAGGCACGCACGAACGCACGCATGCATCCACACACACGCACACACACACATTCTGTGCAGTACAGGGATAAACATCAGTGATAAACACTCACCAATAGGCCCAGGGGGACCCTGAGGTCCTGGAACAGGCAACCCTCGTGAGTCATGGAAAGTGTTGCTGAAAAAAGGGTCTTTTCCACGACCTAGAGTTGAAACAAAATGTGAATTTAAAGGACTAGTTTAGTTTATATTACTGTACAAGTTGTAGATTACTGCATTAGAAATGTATTTATACGTATATAAAATTGTAATCATTTATTTAGATGGTTGTGTATTACATTTAAGGGACTCATTGGGACTCAGACATGGTGGGTGTTTTTAATGATTGTCAATGTATCTAAAGTGCACGGCCATAACATGAAAATCCAATGTTACTCTCTTTGTAAATGCAGGTTTGTATTATGGGTAAATGTAGTAATTATGTGATGCTCCAACAAGCTCCAACAAACAAATTTTGGTTATATTTATTGATGGTGATCTTAAGGTTTAGGTCCATGGTTATAGTAACTGAGGATATAACCGATAATATAGACTGCGAGAAAGTGCTTCAATAGAAGTGTACCTGAAGAAGCCTGTGTGATTATAAATAACTATGATCTTGTGAAGAATAGTGATCCAAGTCTTTCAGTGTGGTGTTTTACTTTAGCTGTAAAAGTCCTTCTGTCATAAGGTACTTGTGTGAATGCTGTGCACAAAGCAATCTGTGTTGATGCTGCTGATTGAGAAGCTCAAGGCAATGAAGGACCTCTTTATTAAATCAACATAACCTCCAGAGGGCAGTATCTCCAAACAAATACTCAGACTTCATCAACTTCCAAAGGTTAGTAAACTACACTGAAATGTGTTCAAAAACAAGGTGTTTCACATTCATAGAAAAAGGAAAGTAATATTGCATAAAAAACATTCTATATCCACTGTGTGACAACACTGAATGAACGTCTACAACTAAATTTGTCTACAAGAGGAAGAGGGTGGTGAAGGTGTGAGTAATAGAGGAAGTGTGCGGTCATTGGGTCATTTTACACTGACAGGAAACACAGATCCAATACAGATCCAGCATTAGACAGGAGAAACAGAGAGGAGGAGGAGGAGGAGGAGGAGGAGGGCTGAAACATCCTCCAACTGCCAGAACGTGGCACACCGCTAACAGATCACGGCCAGAGGTGACATCCAAAAGAGAGCTGGTACTCTGTGTCTATTTCTACACACATCATTTCTTATAAAGAATGCACTTGGATCTACTGCTTGACGTAAAAAAAAATTGTGGGAGCACTAACAAACTGAAATTATATTTTTAAACAACAATGCTCCTCCTCTCTACTTGACTTTCTGGCTGCTGGTTTAGAAACCCTCTCCCGGGGATTCCAACGTCCTGATGCAGACCTAAAAGCCAAATAAGCCAGTGTTTTCCAAAGGAAGCTCAGCACGTTCCCTACTGTTACTATGATGTGAAAAAAAGGTCTTGCAGTCTCGGAAATCATCATACCAACTTCAACGTCCCACAGCTTTCTCCACACAGGAACAGAGAGCTAACAAAGCTGTGCGCTGCATACTTTGTTTTACCACTGAATCCACATAAACCAGCCGATGCGTTGACCTTGAAAGAGCCGACGCAGGCCCCCATCTGTCTCTCTCACTCCCCCTCAGCTGTCTGAGCGGCCTACATCTGGAAGTTGTTGAGTGACATCAGTGATGGACAGGTTCTCATCCCAGTATGTGAAGTCTCAGTCAATGTCAGACTGTCTTTGCCTCCATGTAATACTCTTTGATTCTGTTCTACTTGGCTGGTAGACAATCAGAAGTGAGTAGCGGTTAAAGGATTACCACCATCCTGTCTGTTTCTCATTCTCCTTGTTTCTTTTGTATATCAGCAGTCCTACCACTTATGAGAGCTCTTGCACAGCAGGAGGGATCATGAGGCTGCTAAAGATATGAATGTCAGCAGTTTTCAGCTAGAAGTCTGTAAAACCTACATCATCCAGTCTGAGAACAAAGGATTTGACTTGATTTTGAGTACATGCACTCGTGCTGGGTTCATGGCAAAATTATTTTGTTACATTAAAATGGAATGTACAGCGATTAAAAGGAAAAGTGCGCTGTTTTTACACATTAAAGTCTGTCTACAAGTCTTGAGGAGTACTATTGTACATATGAAATAAGTTTTATAAAGCCTTTTGTGGTGATAAATTGTCTCAAGTTATGTCACTTGAGTCAGCATCAGTGGGGCTAAAGACTACAAGTTTGAAAATTTAAAAAGTGAGTGTGGAGTTAGAAAGAAATGAGCTTACCAGACTTCTGTAGCTCGCTTCTCATCTCTGCTTGTGGCTAGCAGCTCAAGGCTACATTAGCTGGTAATAGCATAACACTCCTAAATCCACACACAAACTGTCGGAGGTCGAGTTGCAATGCGAGTAATGTCGGTGCCAGGTTTTAGATGCTATATCAAATCCGCCAGACATGTCTAAAACAAAGGATGTGCCTCGTGGCCTGCCTTATTCTGACTTTGATTGGCTTACCAATCAGAGACAATTACTAGTATTCTTACCCTAACCCTAACCAATCCCCACTCCCCCTGCCTAAACCTAACTACATTGACCATGAATTTGTGTCATGGTGACCGTATGAAGTCTGTCATTTGTCCAGAGTCTTACTGTGGTCTGGTTCTGGGATGTGGGCACTAGCTGGAGCTGGAGGCCCTGGAGGGCCAGGCGGGCCTGGTAAACCCCTCTCTCCGGGAAGGCCTGGAGGACCACGGGGGCCTGAGAGAAAGGAATGTCAGAAACATCACTGTGGGCACAGACATACTATACTTCAGAGGTATGTCATATGACCATAACATTTCTTCTGGAGAGACACATCACAATAGCAGGCTGGTAACGATAAATGAGGGTGATGCGATGATAGGAGGATAAACTATGACAAAGACCAGGGAGGAACTAGATTAGATAAAGTGCTGAATGATACAACATAATAGTGTCTGGCAGGAGTGTGTATGTGTGCTTCTGTATGTACTGTATGTATGTATGTATGTATGTATGTGCACATGTGGAGTAAAATCAGCAGATATACCGAGGAGGAGAAGTGTATAAACTGGCCGACTTTGTTTCTCTGTAATTAACAGGAGGAGGGTTTTTAATGGTGTGGTGCTGGGAACTGGCTCAGGGACAAGGGAAAACTCAAATAAACACCTTTAAACTCTGCAAAGTGTTACTGGCACACTTGTTCATAGTAAATGAAATGCTCCCTGCATAAACACCACTAGCTTTTGGACATGTGTGTATGTGAGTAACAGCCTGTGAGTAGTCCATATGGGCCAGTTAGGTAAAGTGTCCCTTCCCCTCCCCCAGTCTTTTTTTTTTTTGAAGGTGGAAAAATGCACCACCACAACTACATCTGACCTCATTGTTTGGACTCTACTGAGGTAATGCGGCCCCTTAAACACCACCTCTTGCCCTCCAACAGCCCCAGACTCACCACCTCTCTGTTTATGTGTTGATGCAACTGACAATGACAGTCCACTAATTACTGCTTTGCAATGTAATGTTGTTATAGCTCTGATTTGACACCTCTGTGGGCCATTTTCACTTAGCCTAAACACTGCAGTATGACCGGCTGGGTTTTGGCTGTGCACAGGAGACTCCAAGGTACAATCTGCGACACAGTGTTTGAAATGGCCAATCAACCTGGCCCTTTAAAGTATATGTGACATATTGGGGGGAAACAATTTTCATTTTTCCTGCATAATAATGGTTCCCTGGAGCAGCGTTAAACGTTTGTAAAACAACTCTCTTCTCAGGATTCATCATAATGTACAGTATCACTTCTCCTAACAACACAAGTTCACTTTTCTCCCATCTTTCCAAGTACCTCTAGATCAAAAACAGATTTGTCTAGATTTTCCAAGACATTGGACACATTCCAGTCGTGTTTATATTTCTTTTTAAAATGAAAAAATCAGCACAATAAGGAAAAAAAGAGCTTTGGATGTAAGACATAGATCTAGTTTTGGGTACTTATATGGTAATGGAGATAGAAAAAACAATAACACCACGGGCATATGGAAATCATAAGGACCTGGGATTTGTGTATATATAGCTCATGTTCATTTCAGATTGAAGTCATATGGAGCTTCTCGGAAAGTGGGTTTGTAGTTTACTCTTTGCTCTAAATCTCATCTTTACCCAGCAGCAGGCACAGAGCAGGGGTCATATGTTAGCCTGAGAGGAGAGGCATTCCCTTCATGATCCAGACCAGAGATATAACAGCCTATAGCCAGAGCAGATGTTGTGACAAACTTATACCACCATTTACTTGGTCATCATTCATGTCACAGCTGCCTGTGCATTTACTTTTTCCCCCAACAGCTCATTTATTATTTGTACATAACCAGTGAGGTCTGAACACATAGAGCAGATTTATGATTCTGGTTCGTGAGCAGCAGCACATGTTGGAGGGGGGTTCATGTAGTCTGAAAACAATTGCTTTCACTGCCCACTGAAACAGCACTTTTAGAAACACATGATTTCAAAGGCCAACGGACAAAATGCCCAAATTCCAGAAAGTTACCAGCAGGCCACTGGAACGCTCCAGCATTTACCACTGGAGGGTCTGTGGGTTGACCCAGTGGTTTAAGAGAAAGACAAACTCTGCAGCAGAACATTAGGGATCAGTCTTTTGTTAGTGATCTCTCTGATTTTTCCTCTGTTGTTTCCACAGGTATTTGGTCAACAGTGAGCCACTCAAATGTCTTGTTCTACAGACAATAGCTTAAGTGGAGAGGCAAATATACAACTGCCCTGCAACACCCTCCGTCTCTCCCAATGACACACACACAAATGCATCGTGACAAACTGTGTCAACAACTTCTAAAAAAAGGTGCATTTGTTTCTCTCAGCTCAGAACTGTCTGCGAGCTGTGTCTTTTACTATTTTCAGTCCTCTCTTACCTGCAGGTCCCGAGGATCCCTTTAATCCAGGGCTTCCAGATGGGCCCCTCGTCCCGGCCTCCCCCCGAGGCCCACTGGGACCTGGCAGCCCTCGAGACCCTGGCTTCCCTAAGAGTAGGAAACAGTCATGACGAGTAATCACAAAGCCTTAACTGGTTTACATCTTAAATGGTTTTACATGCATTGAAAGCTAACTATGGTTACGATTTACCTTCTTTGCCAGGAAGCCCATCTCTCCCCTTTTCACCCTGAGGACCTGTAATGAAAACAGAAAGATGGCTTAATTGAGAGGTGTGGCTCTGTGAATCTGAGAATCTGGGCTCAAACCACCTGGAGAAGAGGTTGTTTGAAATCCATGGAGGGATGGGGTAAAACTCTCTAAATTCTAAGTAATAGAGCTAAGCAACATTTTAATTACTGTCTAAGTCATTGTTAGGTCTGATTTAAATTTCATTTCCAAAATAAATAAAAATATTTCATTAATTAAAAAAAGATATTTTGTAGTTTTTAAAGGAGCCATTAATTCATTGTGACTGGAATGGATTTCTGAAAATGATGGCTGTCTGAATTCTATGGCATATGTTAAAAAAGAAGCGGTAGGAAGAAAATTACCTCAAGTGATAACACTTGAGTCAGAGTTGGCTGTGTCTGAAGACTACAAGTTTAAAAATGAAAGAAATCTGTTGGTGTGGAGTTTACCAGACCTCTGTAGCTGCCTACTCATCTCTGCTTGAGGCTAGCAGCCATAAGGCTAACATAGCAGCTACTAGCATAACACACCCAAATCTCTGACTGAACTGTCGGTGGTCAAGCTGCATTGTAGGTAATGTATGCGCCAGGTTTTGACAATGTGTTTTTATTCTGTAGATGGTAGTGAATGAGGGTGGGACTTTGCACACAGCCATTGACAGCAGCACCCATTTTCACAAGGACGGTCTCCTTTTTCTACAAATAAAAACTTCTGCCATCATCATGGTCATTTAAAAGATTCTATAATCACTATAGCGGCTATAACTGGGCACAACTTTTGGCTAAACACATTTTAATCTAACTTTTTTAAAGGTCTTCTGACAGTGCAACAGGGTTAGTGAACTCTAACAGTGGTGGGCTCGACTCCAGGAGAGGAGAGGAGAGAGAGAGAGAGAGAGAGAGAGAGAGAGAGAGAGAGAGTTCGCTTTCCACACAGCCACAGAGCACTGAAAGTGAGCAGCGCAGACAACTTTTGCTAAAGGAAATGAGTGTGTGTGCAGTGGAGGAAATAAGATATGAGCAGAGGCGAGCAGGTATAGGGCTGAGAAAAGCTGTAAGGAGTGATTTCTGACTAAATTATCAAAACACAAAACCCTGGACTCAACTTAATACAAATATGCAGTATTTTTTTAACCTAAAACTTATTCATGCATGACAGCATGATATACCTACCTGCAGGTCCCTGCTCACCAGGAGCTCCGTGAGTGGGCATAGCCCCCATCAGTAATGAGGCCTCCGGTGCAGTTGCTCCTTTACCCTGAAGGTGGCGATGTGATATGGAGGTTGGGGCGGTAAGTAATTGGACCTGGTACAGGAAGACATAAAACAAGTGTGGGCAAATAGCCAAAATGCTTGTTTTATGTATTATATTTCCCAGTGATTCAGATACTGTGTCTGAATGAGCGCAGTACCTTCGCCTCCAGGGAGCTCAGCCGGTCAGTCAAAGCTGTGATTCGACTGCAGTTGAGACAATCTAGAAAACAAAAAGATGTTTGCTTTACTTTCATAAATCAGAAACTTAAATATGTTTATATTTGCTATTGTGCTCTATTAGTCAAAGCAGTAACATGTAGGGCTGGGCGATATGGAGAAAATCAAATATCACCATATTTTTGACCAAAAACCTTGATATCGACACCACAACAATATTTTCGTGTTGACTACTGGTGCTTTCACAAAATACTTACACAATGGGATTTTTGATAAATATTCATATCAAATAATATAATAATAATGTTCAAATAACAGTAATGTGAATATAATGACTGAATAGGTAAAGGCTAATAATAGAACAGCTAGAACAGTCTGGTAATTTCAGAAAATGACATCACTTTAATGTATTGCAGCCTTTAAAACCAGGAAAAGACAACACTCATGCCATATTACGATATTACGTTATCCAAAATCTAAGACAATATCTAGTCTTATATCACAATATCGATATAATTTTGACATACCTGTACCTGTACCTGTGTAATGACAATAAAGTTGAATCTAATCTAATCTAATCTAATATATTGCCCAGCTCTAGTAACATGTTCACAGTTCTTACTAGAGATTGACTCTCCTGTGCGTGTGGGCGGGCGGCGAAGCGTGGAGGATTTCCTTACTGCCTCTTGAGCTGCAAGCTGGTTCCCTGCATCTGTAACAGAAGATAACGATACCGAAAAATGTCACCTCTGTGGCTTGGAAATCTTTGTATTTGGAAATTTCAATTTTCATTCAAATTCACTGCAAATTGTGCACTTTGTCTGTTAAGGTAGTGCTATAGTCCATTTACCATCATACACAAATGCTGGGAATCACAGTTTCAAATTCTCCCAAAGACCTATTCAATTGTTTGATGCCAATAATACTTGAATACTTGAATTAAATGGAAACTAAATTATATGGAAATCAACCGTTTTTGATAATGCTGCTCACACTAGCGGAGAGGAGGCAAAAGCACCAAACGTCTCTCTGGTTTCTCTGGTTTCACCTAAATGTAAGGACTTGCAGCTTACTCTATTTCATATCATTGAAAATTAAAAATCTTTGAGTTTTGGACTGTTGACTTAGACAAAACGAGACATTTGAAGATGCCAACCGTGATTCTGGAAAATTTTGATTGGCATTTTTCCCTATTTTCCAAGTTGACTGACTGACAAATGTGTGAAACATGATGCAAATACAATATCCTAGGAATTATTATATTTATGGATTGAAGTAGTAGGAACAGTAGGAAGTACATAATGCAGAGAGAGTGTTGAGGTCGCCACTGTAAAGGGATGAGTCAAACTAACTTTTATTAAGGACACCAAAGTTTATGTCTCGTAACAGACCTGCAATTTATATACTTTTTTTTCTTGTACTGTAGCCATGATCTCTCCTTTTTCTTAACCAAGTGTTTTAGCTGCCTAACCTCAACCATAGCTCTGTAGATGCCATGCACAGATATTGTTTTTTTTTAGTTATGGACAGGCAGCAACAGAAGAACAACTGAGCCTAAATAAATAGTTACAATAAAACAGTTTAACTGATCCAACTTCTAAATACTCCTTAATAGAGGACAATATGTCATTTTGGGTTTAAAGATGTTATCATTTCAATGATGTTATAGTTACACCTTGCTGTTTTGTGTGAAGATGTTTCACTGTGGAAGATAGCAGAAATCAACTCTGTGGGTTTCTATCCTCCAGGTGAGCTTCTTACTGTTAGCCAGAAAGAGCTGACAATAACTTAACAGGGTGTAGAGACGACAGAAATGGAGATCACCAGAGATAGTTGCAACTTCTGTGAGAGACAAACAGTGTGCATGCTGTGTCTTTGCCAGGCTCCTTTCCTTTTGCCTTGTTTCTTTATGGGGTATAATATCACAAAAGCCTCGGAGAGCAGGGAGTGTAAAGACAAACAATAGTTTCCTTGTGCAGAGAGAATGGGCAGTCTCGGCTCGCATTCTGTCTTGCCTTCATTTTATGAAGTGTGGGAGTTTGTGTCCCTGGGTTCTGGATGTTTTGAATGGGCAGACCTTTGTGGAAATGCTAGACTGACTCTTTTGTCTGGCTCTGGTCGGCCCAGGTGCTCCTGATACAAACAAGAGGCTGGGTTCAGCACCTCATTAGCCACCAGGAAGCACGTCTTACCCATTCAGCGGCCAGCAGCCACGGCCAACGCCAAGTGCTATACTAAAAGAAGCCATGAAATAGCACCTGCAGCACCAAGTTGGAAACTTAAACTAAACGGCCTCACTTATTGTTACATCGGATGCAATGATCTATCTCTATCCACAGCAGACCCAGCAAAGGAAAATGAAGAGCTGATTGTCACAAGGAAAAATAAATGCTTGGGAACTTAAGACAGAAAAGCATATCGGGTTTAGTGATTACCTAAAGCGGGGGGAGAGAGGAAAGGATGGAGTATGAAAAGTACACAGAACACATGGTTTAAGGTAAATTGAGATTGCTTCAATAATTCCCCCTCCTCAATCTTTGTGCTCATGATTTCACTGTTTTGGGTTCTGGGTATTTCTCAGAGGAATACAAGTGTAGATGGATTTAAACCTGTAACCTAGACTGAATGTTTTGGCATGCCTCAATTGCAGAAAAAATCTTTCCCCATTCGATAACAATGGCTGGGAACCAAAAATTTGTTTCACTCTTCACCTCTGCACGCACTTCATCCACATGGAAGGGCTGCGGGGCCAAAAGGGAATTTGGGGGGGGGGGGTCTAAAACTGCCGGAACTTTTTTTCTGGACCTTTACTCAGGTGGTGATTTAAATTTCAAAAGGGAAATGATCAGAACTTTAAAACGCCAGATCCCCCCACCCACACTCCCTATCTAGAAAACAAAACCCGGGTTTGGGACAAGGAACTGTCCCCCCCCACACCTCTTACACACTCATCAATTCTTTTCAAAAAAAAAAATTTAAAATCCTGCAAAACCTTCTTTTTTCTGTTAATTTTAACTGTGTGTGTGTTGTGTGGGTGTGTGGGGTGGGCGCGCGCAGGCTGGGGTTTTGGGGCCCAAAAAAAGAAGAGTTTGAGCCTGTTGTGACCCTCGCTCTGTTCCAAAAAAAAACATCAGGGCGTTATGAAAGACCCCCGAAGACCGGCTCATTTATCAGCTCTTTGTTTTTCGTGGGGTAATTGCCCGTGGGGGGCAAAAAAAATTGTGAAAGTTTTTGCCTTTTTCCCCCATGTGCCGGGCCCTAATCCGACTGATCCTTTCACAAGAAAACCCCACAGAGGTTCAGGGGCCGAGGCCATCCTACTGAGAAACCCCCACCACACACACAGACAAACACACCACACACACCAAAAACCCACCACACCCCCCACATATATTCAGGGGCTTAGCTAGATTTTTTATGCCCCAAATTAGTGCTGTCAAATGATAAAAATGTTTTATCGCGATTAATCGCATTAATGTCAAAGTTAACACGCAATTAATGGCACATTTTTACCTATTCTAAATCTCCCTGGGTTTCTTTTTGTCCCATTATTATTTTCTTATTTTATTGCTCTTATCAACATGGAAAAGTGAATCGGCTTGCTTTGTGCAAATGTTTAAAATTTTTTTTTTTTTTATTGAAAACAACATTGGCATATGGCCGACTGTAGTATTCAATTTCACACGTAACACTCTCACTTGGAGCACTCATTCACACTTGGAGTAAATAATCTCTCCCACAGTGTAACAATGTCCATCAATAGAAGGGTGAAAAAAATACTTTGACGAGGGGGCGGAGAAAAATGTGTGCTTGGCCATCAAGTGGTATTTCAGACTGGACGTGCTGCGATGATAGCTCAATTCACAGTGACAAAACACACACTTCACTTTGATCTTGTCAATGGAACCATTTGGCAACTTTTAAAAAGCCTAATGCCTTATTGGCATCCATTTTGTCGTTTTGTGCTCGTCATCCACTCAAAACGTAACGTTACTACTCTTTGGCCGACTCGCAAACAAGTGTGTGGGGCGTGCCTGTTGTTTTGTTTGCGGTCTAGCTAGATAGTGTATGGGGTTGTAGTTTTTCTAACACTACTAGTTGTGACAGCCTATGAAAAAAACTACAAACTTTGCTAGGCCAAAAAGAACGTTAATCTTGCGATAAAAAAAATGCATGTCGTTAATATGGGTTTGCGTTAATACCGTTAATAACGCGTTTAACTGATAGCACTACCTCAAGTACATGATTATATGCATTGCATATTGAGTATAATGGTAGGCCTATCTTGACTAGCAGGTCTGGCGGTGATAAGAGCATCTAAAAAGCAAATCAGATTTAGCAGAAAACTTATTTTTGACTGAATTTATCTAGATCAATGTTTTTGTGGAGCTCTGAAGCCACCCAGAAGTCAAGGGGAGCTCTCACAGTGTTTCTAAGCATGTAGCTGGGGTCTAAGTTAGACAGGTCGATGAACTTGTTTGCTGCAAATCTGAGCAATAGGTCTGCCGAGCCACATTAGTCGCCCCGTGGGCCTCAGATGAAACCCTGACTGGAGCTTCTCTCCTGTGTTCCCTCTGCTTCACTTCACTCGCTACCAGAATAAATCAAAAACGCTAAGGTGAGTAAACCGATGACCAGCTTAAGTTTGATGAAATTTTTATTGTATAAGTGATCAATACTATGCTGGCTGTCAGACTTTGTTAATTGTATCCAAACAGTGTCCAGATCCAGCTGAGACAAACTGCTGTCCACATGTGGTGTATTAAAATGTCTCAAATGTGTATTGAGTTATCTTGTGTGATTATAATTCATTTTCTTGGAGAAATTGCGGAAAGACGAAAAACATACACATTTGAAGACTTTTTGCATACTGGATAGAACGTCAGATAAAAAAAAGACATAAAGTGATATATGACAGAAAGAGAGCGAATGGCGGCTCGCCTTGGAACAGTTTGTGACTCTGCACCAGAGATACATTTATGCCAAGTGTGAACAGTGCTGAAGAGGGAAATAGCAACAACAACCTGCTTACTGCTTACTATCATATCAATATATTATCATTATGGGAGCCTTAATCCAAAGCTATTATTATTGACCCTTTAAAACCTACTTGAGTTCAGCTGGGGCCACCAGATTGAGCGCAAAGGGCACAGTGATCAAGACTGGAGCTGCACCTCTCGCTCTACATACTGAAAGGCGTTTGTGTGTGTGTGTGTGTGTGTATGTGTGTGTGTGTGTGTGTGTGTGTGTGTGTGTGTGTGTGTGTGTGTGTGAGTGTGAGAGAGAGAGCAAGTGCATGTGTGACAAACACGCAGGTTGCATTATTACTGGGCCAAGCTCATTCCTTCAGTGATACTCTCCCAGTGAAAATAAACCAGAGCTCTCATGCTAAGAGGCCAGTTAGTCCTGCCAACCAGAGCCCTGAAACACACATCTCACACTCAGCTGTACTTGCAGCTCATCACCTACTGAAGTTTATTAGTTCTTCTGCAGAAAGATTCAGCAGCTTGCACACAGACAGGCCTTTTGGAGCTTCATGAAAGTACGAGTTAGGCTTTTGTCCTATTATACTGTATGGTATGCAGCAAAGGGTGGGCAAATATAAAATATAAAAGGTGTATCTGTACTGTTTTCTTAACTGTGTTGTCTCAAAGTTGAAAGTTTCTGTAGGGAGATACAGTACAGAGGCTGTGACCGCCAACATCAATACACAAACACACAGTGAGCAGACGCAGCAAAGTGCAAGGTCCTGATCCATCTCTGTCTGGTCGATTAGCTGAGCTCAGTGCTTCAGCATCGTTAGTGACCAGATGCTGACAGCCAACCAGGGGAGGCGCTTGTTTCTGTACCACCTCGGACAGACTGAAGACTGCTGCTGCCTTTAGATACACACACACGCACGCGCACGCGCAGTATACTAATAGAACACACTACACTCCTTAAAATAAAGGCAAGCAATTTCTTTTGTCTATTTTTTATGCAAAAGACACACATTTGAGTTGATGTGATCCTGGTTTTGTTTCTTTCTGGTCTTCACCTTCTCACTTTTTCTCGGTCTGTCCTTAAAATGAAAAAGACACAGCTATTGTCACTTTCTGTAAATTGTTGTATATCCAACAACATGCAAACTCCACACAGAAGGTCCATAGCTGGCAGGTTGGTTCGAATGATTTTTTTTCATGCAGACCGGCTACATTATGTAAAGTACAGATGTCAAGAGTTAAATATGGAAAATGAAACACTTAAGAAAACATAATACCACAAGTGAAGCAATTTAAAGTTGTGGGAGAAATATGAGCAGTTGTCTGAAAGGGAACAGATCTCACAGCTGGTTTTGCGTCGGCAACTAGAACCCGAGCAAGAATCAACAATTTTTTTTTTTATCAGGCTGTCTGATCAGAAATAGAGGCGCACAACATTCACAGTCTCTCTTAAGAATAAGACCCTGTGTCTCACGATATTACATCTATGAATAAATAAATAAAGGTTAAATAACATTTAAAAAAAAAAATCCCTTTCGACCTGTGTCAGCTGAGCAAAGTGCATTAAACACACACACATGTCACATGTTAAGCAGATCAGGTATGGTGATGAGACCATAATGTCATACATCCACGTTAAATACTGTTCCTTTGTCCATGTCATTATTATTTTCACCATCAGTTATGTTCATGCAGTCATGGCAGGCTGCCGACTTGTACCACAGTAATCCCTGTACTGTAGAAAATTATTCCAATGAGTACCTTGCAGATTTTAGTCAAAAAAGAGCACTATTATATTAGAGCTATCTGGTAAATGGTAATGGGGGAGAAAAAGATGGATCTTTCACACAGCTTACTGGGCCAATCAAACTCAGCCAGTATTACAGTGTAAGTAGACCCATCAGCAGCTTCCACCTCCCCTTCAGCTGACGGGTCTCAGTTTGGTCATCAGGCCTCGATGCTCTGAGCAGTGCAAACCTGCATCTGAATCCCAGTGTTTACTGTGCTTTCCCAGGGTCGCAGCTTTCTTTTATTAGGTGATTGACTTAAAGGGTGGGACGCACCTCATCATTTCCTTCCTTTGGAATTGCCACGCTGCCTCCCCTAACCTCTCAGCCTGAGAGTGGAGCAGCCCACACACTGGACAGGTCCAACTGTAATTAAAGGGGAGAAGGAAGCGCTGCCTTGCCATAACAATTGGTCAGATAATCAATCCCGGAGTAAAAGGTAGGCTGAGCGAGACTGAATCCCAACCTTCACACTGCGTTTAGGTAGAAAACAAGTGCTGGTGTACATCTGCTCTGGTTTACAAGTCCAGGTGAGGTGTTGCACAGACCTGCTGCATATGAAACCAAGCCTCCAGGACCGTGAGGTGAAAGCGTGCCTCACAGAGGTTCTCACCTCATGCACACACATCTCACCTCATCATTTAACACAAACTTAGGTCAAGGCAGCGTAAGGCTGCACAGACTCGCCACTTACCCTAACCACACCCTCCACAGACCTAGACCTCCATCAGTCACTACCAAGGGGGGAAATATTAATCACATTAAGTGTGGTTAGTGCACCTGAGATGATTTATGTACTTTAAAATCAGTAATTTCACTATTATTTATGTTTTGTTGTGGTATACTTCAAAGGAAATTACATCATTTTTATTGAATCGGAATATAGTCAAATAGTGATTTTACTTTGTGCCCTTAACAGTTAACAGTTTCTGTCATAAACAACATACACACAGCAAAGTTGTCCAAATAACTTTGACATAGTAGTAGATATTTTTAACATTATTAATAATATAACATTATTTTTCAAAGATTTAAGGGCCTTTAATTGATAGGATAACTTGAAGACATGAGAGGGGAAAGAGAGGAGGGACCACATTCAGCAAAGGGCCGCGAGTGGGATGCAACATCCATGCTGCAGATGCCAGTTCAGTGTGATCAGTATTGTTGTTTCACTAATCTTCAGTCCTTTCAGCTCCTCCAGCCCATCCAGATGTGCTCGCACACACAGCCTCTAATCTTTCTCAGGAAGGAGGAGGATCTCCTGCCTCTCCTCCTGCCTCTCGTTCCCAGACAGGGCTGTCTTTACCTTACCTTCCCTCTCACTCACTCTCCCTGTCTCTCTCACTCTCTCTGTTTTTCCAGCCCATGCCTGTAATGATGCTGGTGGCAGTGATGGGGTCTGAAGTCTGACTGGCCCTCCCTCCCCTTTCACAGCAGGCGTTGGTGTGTAATTACAGCACAGCGCTGAATTGTCTGAGTGGTAGAGTGACCGCGGTCTGCTGACAGCTGTGTTTGTCCGGCCTAAGGACATGTGCTTCCATTGGCATTCTGGGACAGGAGACTGGTCTCACTGGGTACAGGCAGCTGTGGGGTACACCTCTTTGCGCAGGATGCAGCATTCACCTTCCATAACCTCCCTTCACTCCCTCCCTCCTGTCAGGATTCCTGCTTATTGTATTTTCCAGAAGGTTAAATCATAGCAGACCACAACTATCTTTCCCAGAGAGGTTTGGTCAAAACTGTCGGGAATACCTGCAAGGCACTCAAAGATGCTAATTACAGCAAAATTGAGCTTTGTTTCACAATCACTCACCCGCTTTGCCTCTAATTACTGAGCAGAGCAGACTTGCCTCCACTGTTTGTTAACCACTTGTTTTGAGGTTTTAGGAGTGTGGTGGTGTTCTGAGTGTCCACAACAGCAGGAAGGCAGTTTGTGTTCAAAGAAAGAGAAAGAGAATCTAGTGTTTACACAAACCTGAAAGAATAACAAAACCAAAGAATTTTAAATGAATTTAAAAATAATATATCTAATTTGTTGTTATCCCAGTAGTATCCAAAAACATAAACCCTTAAGCTTCTGGCAAAATGGAAACAATTTTCTCAATGCCAATGAAACCAAACAATGCCGCGGTCTGTGTGAAGTGGCTAAAATCAGTGGTGTGCACATCTGTTGAATAGCAGTGTACTTATTTGAGATAGTATGTGGTCGGGACAGGCTGCACTATAAATCCACCCTCCACTCTTTAAACATTTCCTCCACTAGAATGAAGCAGATGTCTAATAAAAGCGAGCAGCAGAGGCTGACGATCCAGCTCACACCCTTCACTTTTATTAAGAGAGACACAATAACACAGAAGCCCCAATGGATCCGGGATCCCCCCCACCCCCACCCGTGACCTTGTTTGACCCAAATAAAAGCTGCTTTGTAAACTTTTCCTTGGCGACACTCTAGCTTTCAGTGACCTCGGTTGGCATCTTATCCAGTGATGTGCAACTCTTTCCCCCATCCAAGTCTCTCCTGCGGTCACCAAGGAAACCAGCAAAAACAGGACTCAAGGGCTGCAGACCAGGACTGACTGAATGAAACCACACACACTCCTCTGCTGCTGATTTAGTGTGGCAGGGAGGAGTCTGTCTTGTCTGTAACCTCTCTATATAAAACACTCCCTACACACCGCAGTAGTTAAACCCCACTTCTCTCAGCAGAAACACTGCCACAAGTGGCAGACAAACAAAAGCTCTAAAAACAACCAGGACCAGAATTAGACCACCACCACACACACACACACACACACACATCTTTGTAACTAAAATAGGCAAACCAACAATTTGTGAAGCTGGTTTCCCTTTAAAGGATAATTACGCTTTATTACAACTTCGGGTCTTCCAGATGTTTGGTCATTGTCTCTATTGGTTATGACAAAAGTAAAGCCCAAAGTAATTGCGGAGATCTGAGAGCATGGCATAATTGCTATAAGTCTGATGGGGCAAGAAACACAAGTGGACAAGTTGTAAAGATGCCAACAGTCAAACAGGATTATCTAACCCACTTTATTTGAGGGCAAAAACAAAAGAGTGCACCCAAAATGTAAGCAATAATCCTGGAACGAAATGAACACTGCGAGGAATATGGTTAGTAACTGTAATGTAATCGATGAGTTTCAAATTGTAATCTCTTAACCCTCCTGTTGTCCTCAGGTCAAATTTGACCCCTTTTAACAATGTCTTTATCAGAAATATTGTATCCTTTTTTAACCAAGTTACCACAAAAAGGATGGATTCCAAGCAACACTCTTTGCAAAAACAATCACTTTCATTGAATTTTGGGTGTATATTGAAATGTTTCAAATCAGCATCCTGACCAAACTCATCCACTCAACATACGTTCCTCTGATCTTAACTATTAATCAAAATAATTCATAATTCTGCTTTATAAGATCAAAATATTAGGTATAATTCTATACAAATGAGGGTTATTGACCATGGATTCCAAAAAGTAGTGTAATACTAGTGGTAGTAAGGTGGTAGTAGTGAAATAAAAATAAATAAATAATAGATTGAAAATGTAAAAAGGGTAAAAAAATAAATAATTAAGTGTAATCTTTTTGACCCGGGGGACAACACAAGGATTAATAGTTACGGAAATAACGTAATGTTAACTTCAAGTACCACGTTTCCAAGTACGGCTTTACTGGAGGATCAAACATATCTAAAGACTAAGCCATACAAATTTGCCGACTTGACTAACAGCAATAGGAACAGCGGTGGAGAAGTAGCTGCTCTCTGCAACAAAAAAAAAAACACACAGCTGAATTCCTGTCCAGCAGACCCTTACTCTGACCCTCTCCATTACCATACAGAGGTTGACAAGCGCTCCAGCTCTGTGCCCACATCTGCAGCCAAGCAGAGCGCAGGCCAATCCACAAACCTCAGCTAAACATCCTGCTGCCTCATGTCCTCTGGTATACACACTCAGCGCTGGGTGAGTAAATCCTTTGCCCTGAGTGTTTGAAGGACACGTCCAGTCAAACACACAGTTTATTTATCCAAGGTTGGTCTGAATGCTCACTTATTACGACTTAGAGGCCTGTTGCCACACAAGCCAAGAGTAATTTCCCTCCTGTGGTAAGATGTGTGTGCGAGTACACATGAGAGCAAGTCTTCAGAAAAAAGGTTTCAATAACCATTATTTTTGCCTTAGTCACCCATGTAAACAATAAAAACTACTGAGTCCCCTCTGACAACTTCGCCGCTGGAGTCATGACAACCAAACACAAAAAAGCTCCAGTCGAACACAATGACTGTGATAGTGACTGCACTCGTCCAACCAGAGCCAAGACATGTCTGCCAGATTGTAGCCATTCCATCTCCATTATGATGATATTCTGCTCTCTCTCTCTCTCTGTGCCTCTCTCCGCAGGGATATAACCGAACTGAGAGAAGCAGACGTGTGGTAAGAAGTAGGCCAAAATCTTTCTTCACTATTGTTTTCAATTTTCCTCATGATTCAGCTTCTCTCAGAGAGCATTGTACATTTCCTCCACCATAACAAATCATTTGATTTGATTTGTTTCCTTTGGGACATATCATATAACACCCTAATCTCCATTTTGCCTTCATAAGTTTGGATCATTTTACTGCAGAGGTATTCAGCCCTGTTCTGAGGTTTGTCAGGGTGAAAAATGTTAGATGTAATATGCTGAAATAGCTAAAGACCACTGTTTCAACACATATGCTTAAATGGGACAGAGGCAGAGGAGTCAGCGAGAAGAACTTTCATATGCAACATCTTCTCATCTGATATTCCCCTCGTCATTGTAATTATGTTTGACAGCCAATACAAACATCTGTAGAAACATAAACTGTTGAGTAAAAACCCCCTCTATCTGGGATTCAAGAAGGACATGTTTATTGCATTTTTAACTGGTGTGAAAATGGATTGTGTAAAATGACAAACTATAATTGGATTTGAAATGGTTCCAGAAACCCAATGGAGAAATAAAATGATCTCAATTGAACCATATAACCCCCTTACTGCTATAAAAACCATGAAACACACCAGAAGGTAAGGCCTCAGTATGCTTCAAACAAGGTATTTAGCGTACATTTTTTCATACCTTCATACCGCACCAGCATCTGGATTTTTGACAATATCATCGGAATTTCGAAATAAAAAATATTTTTACCGTATATATTCCTGGTATACCAAAATACTGGAGACGCCCCCCCCCCCCCCTGCTATCTCTGCTATCTATTTTGAACCCCCCCATACCAGAATGTTAACTTGTTCAGCCAGACCATACTCCATCGCGCTGTGGAGATAGGTCTGGCGATGCATGACTACTATTCTACAGATCAACAGTTTGGTGGCGGTAATGCACCAGGAAACTTGTTGACTAGTTTAAGCGTACTAATCTCTTTATGGTTCCTAGCTAGCTACAATGTATTCTTATAGAGTATCCTTTATATTTGAGTATTCCGGGTTCATAATAGGTTCCTTGACAGCGGATACGTTAATGCATGAATGGAAAGCAGACATGGAAGTCTGGCTGATAAAAGCACAGCCGTCTGTGTGTGTGTGTGTGTGTGTGTGTGTGTGTGTGTGTGTGTGTGTGTGTGTGTGTGTGCGTGTGTGTATGTGCGTGTGTGTGCGTGTGTGTCCGACATGCTGCATGTTTGAGTCACTGAGTCACATAAAGTCCAATACTGCAGGCCCAGGCCTGACTCAACAGCAGGGTCTCACATTCTCTCCTCAAATAAAAACTTCACTTAGGCAGCTACCAAGAATACTCTTAGGTAAGACAGCAGAAGAAATCATATATGAGATGCACATCTTTTCCCTTAGATGAAATCCACGTACTGATCCCTATTGACAAATAGTCACATATGGGTAAGCTCTCAATGTTCAGCTCTCAGCATCACTCCCTCCGCACTCCAGGTTCAGTGTAAGATTGATGAGGTCGCTGCACTCTGCTGCCTCATTGTCATCACCATCAACATAATGCCAAATCTGAGCACCACTCTTTACATCATTATACATTTCTGTGCAACTGTGCACCTGTTAAAACAAAAGACACACAGGACTGAGACTGACCACGATACTGTGCCTCTGGGACTTGAGTTTGAATAACACAACCATCCACCTGATACTACTGTATCCCTCCTCTCAGTACGCAGACAGACTGGGCCTCCACACTACTCGTGGACACATATAATCCTTCTGCTGCAGAAAATGAAACTGTAATTAAAGGCAGCAGGTTCACATTTTCAGCTCTCAGCTTTCTCCTTCGAGGATCAAAACAATCTGAGTGTTGGTGTGATCAAACCAAGTGGTGATGTGCTGCTGTTGATTTCTGGGTTACAGATGTTTAAAAAGCTGCTGTAGGTTCCAGACTGACAAATGAACAGACAGTTATTAAATCACAAAGGAAACAGGGATTAACCTCAGAAATAAACTAGACAATATTCCGTAATATCTTTGTTCCTCATTATAAGCATTTTGGTTGCATTGTCAGCATATGCAATAGGGCCAGGGTTATAATTCAATAACATTATGATTGATCAGCTCTCAGTTCATTTGCCTTGTCAGTGGGTAATTGTGATATTGTGAAAGATGATAGGAAACAAGTGTCTTTATAATTGTGGTACTATCTGTATATTGATTTTGAAAAATAGTCTCACTAACATCTTATAAATTGCTTTTTTTGGTATCGCCAAGCCTAAATTTGGAAGCAGCTTTTTTGGAACAGTGCACCCTGAGCCTTGGCACAAATATTTTTGGCCTCTGTGGAGCTCCTGCTGCTTTGAAAACTCACATAAGCCTAAAGTATCAAAGAGCTTATTGCCAAACCTCTTTTTTTATCATGCTGCTAATTAGCATTCAACCTAATATGTCCGGACTTTCTGGCAGCTTTAGCATAGTCTTCTTAAGGTTTATGAGATTATTTTATCTATGCAAATTATGCATGCATGCATGCATGCATGCATGCATAATTTGCATTCATGTACATATGGATGCACACACTAAAACCTCACACAGAGTGAGTGGAGTAAATGACTGTATAAATCTGAGTTCCTCTCAGTCTAATCCCTGAGTGAATGATGTGCTGTGTGCCAGGCATTCCTCTGTGTCTTTATAAGGCTTTTGGGGGATTAGACCCCACTTACTTCCAGGGGCCGCAGGGTGGGATCAAAGCTGATTGGGCTTTTTGGGTTCAGGGTGGTAGCATGTGGAACAGAGAACATCTACTCAGGTAGACTCGCAGGGTAGGGAACTGGAGAACATGACACCATGGCCTAGACGTGAGACAGCGACACAGGTCGCACACACCTGGTGGGGGTCAACCCTGTGCTAATCCAAAACAGTGCTATCCGGCACTGTGCTGATTGATGGCTGGCCTGCAGGAGTTAAAGCTCTAACTCCAGCAATAATCCAGGTATGCCAGACCTCAGCTCACTGAGGTTAGGCAAACACAAATCACCAAACAAAGGTTTAGGATTAAAATCTAATCATGGCTCTCTTCAGTCATGGGTACAGTTTACACAGTATAAGGAGACTTTTACAATGAAGACATAAATGAAAATGTATGTGAAAGACTATGCAACAATCTGGACCTCATTCTCCCGATTACTCACACTGCACCGCAGGTTTAAGACTGGCAAAATTTACATCCAGCTAAACAGAAGACAGACAAAATATGATAATTGATAACAGATCCAGTCAGCCTCTGACCTTTACCCTGTCAGAAAAAAACTTTATAATCCATTTAAGACAACAAAGAGGAAGTGTAGGAAGTATTTACCATGACAATACATTGTGTAAAGTATTTGAATTACCAAAATTGTCCACATCAGAACAAATACACATTGATGGCAAAGAGCGTTGGTCTTCTGTCATTGATTAACAAGGCTAACATAGCAAGACAATCTGGGCACACTGGAAATAAACAGAGCATATCCTCAAATAAACTCAGATATTACCTGGAAATTAGTGTGTCTGTGCACATGCAGGATTCAGGGAGAAAACCCACACCAAGAGCAGACACAGTGCATGCAGTGGACGGCACTGATTACTGGATGTACGAATTTCAAAGGCTAACCCATGTATAGCCAGAGCTATCTGCGTCATCTTAATCCTGATGGCAAACACTACGGCTTGTTTTGGAAACTCCCTCAGAAATAAACAAAATGTCCGTCAGAGGATTTCAGCACCCTGCAGATAAGCATAATCATGACAGGCATGGTCTAGCAAAGTTGACTGCACGCCACTTAAGCTGCAGTAGGTTATCTCTGCTCTTCTTCAAACCCAGCAACGACACCTCAGGTCTGGTCAGTGTGGTTCTGTCTTATGTCTGCTTCCTCTGACAGATAGAAAGTGTTTGTTTGTGTTTTGCCCCAATGGAGATAATTATGCATGCTATGTGGGATCTACAAAGGGATGATAAGCTAAAGCGGGGTGGAGCTGAACAGTACAGAGGAAAAAATACAGGCACAGGGATATAGCAGCTGTTTTTCTACAACACAGTCTCCAGATCAGGGTCCTGTAGTGTTTGGGCATGGAGGCAAAAGAAAAGAAAAGAAAGAAGAATAAGAAAAGGAGGGGCAGAGTGTTGTCACATCTGTATGTGTGAATTATGTTGAATGGGAATTTCTGGCACAACTTCACCTGCTTTCAAGGTGCTTGCAGAAGAGAAAAAGTCTGAAAAGGCCAAAACCCTTTTTCAGTTCCCACAGGGTCATCATGTAACAAACATTTAAATAGACAGAACATAAATTGAAATAATTCAAAAAAGTTAACTGGTCCATAAACATGAAGAAGTGCAACTTCTGGGAGGTATCCAAGCTGGTACAGAGGAGGGATTTCTCTTAAAAGTGTACCTCCTGTCTGGCACACTAGGAAAACATACTCATTGAAAGTAAAACATTTATATACTTCAAGTGTTGCTGGAGATTTGTGCGTGTGAATTAAGTTTTCATTAAAAAAAAATATAAGCCATGGAAAATCTAAATGACATTCGCAACCATTTTTTAAATTTAAGCACTGCTGCCATTTCTTTGGTATGAAACATTTGAAATGAACAATGTCATATCAATAAAAAACATAATACATTTATAACAACCATAACTCTAACCCCAAATTATACCACTAAATACATAAAGCAACTACTGATGATATAAAATTTAGTTTTAGGGTTAAAAAAATATGACCTCAACATTAAAATCAACAGTGTTTTATTTATTTATGCTTCAAAGACAGATTTATTAACTGTAACTGTACGAGTTGCAGTGCAGATGTAGAGATTTTTCCTTCAGTGTTTTTTTATGTCCAACTCTTTCTCTCTGTCTCGATGCTGCCGGGTGATGGAGTGCTCCGGTGTTAATCTGACTAAAGCCTGTCACACAGGAACTCTCCGACAGTTTGTAAGTGCACAGCGATTTACTGCTTCTGCTACAGATTACTCAGAGAGCGAAATGAGAAAACTGCTATGAAAAATGGAAAAGGACTGAAGGTAAGAGGGGAGATGAAAAATAGAAGATAAAGGATGAAGACGGGATGCTTCTATTCACAGGTTCTTTACACACCAGAATGAGGGTCTTATCTCTGAAAAGCACTTGAACACAACATGCCCACAGACAGAGCTGATTGTGTGAAGACGTGCACACGAGGATGAAAGAGGAGAGGCTCCCATGCAGGGGAGTGGGAGCAGATTACAGCATCAGAGGAAACACAGATCAAAACATAGCTGAACGACCACTGCCTGTACAGTAGAGAGAAACAAAAGGGCCAAACGAGAAGCGAACAACGACGAGCCATCCATCATGCCGCTCCTGTCAGCTAATGAAACAGACTGTGTGATCACAGTTTCAGGTCAACAGGGGTCGGCTGACCCCGCGGGGCTCCAGCAGGGGCTGACGTGGTGGATGCTGCCCTTATCTCAGCAATGCATTACAAAGGAACACAAGTTCCCCCCTCAAACTCCTCCCCGCTGGCATTCACAAAGTTTTTCAACAACAGCCTCCCCTGCACTTCGTCACATCCACATTGTGAGAAACTGCTGACCCGGGCAAAAGAACACACTTCAAGACAAACTCCCCAGTAGACACTTTAGTACCATTGATCTATACTGTAGTAGGGCTGCAAATAATTCTTTTTCATGATTGTATAATCAAGTAGTTGTTTGGTCTATGAAAGGATAATCCATCAGAAGTTTCACATTGCTTGTCAGATAAATAGTATAAAACTCAAAGTTATTCACTTAGCTGTCATAGAAGTCTAAGGAAAAACACAAATATTAAAATTAGAGATGCTGGGTGCCCAGATAGCTCAGTTGGTAGAGCGGGCCCCCATATATAGAGGTTTACTCCTTGATACAGCAGACCTGGCGACTTTGACTCCTGTGACCCTTTGTTGCATTTCATTCTCCCTCTCTGTCCCCTTTCATGTCTTCAGCTGTCCTGTCAAATAAAGGCCTAAACACGCAGGAAAAAACATCTTAAAAACCAAAAGTTCCAAAAATCAAAAATATTTTATGTATGATTCTAATAAACAAAGAAGAGCAGCAAGTCCTCACGTTTGTGAAGCTGTAACCAGAGCATTTTCGGAAATGCTGCTTAATAAATGATGTAAAGGATTAATCATCAACTTTTATTTATTAATTCTGGTCGATCAATTTGACTAATTGACTAACCGTTTGAGCACCACGAGAAAAATGCATGGATGGGTGCTTATTTACAAAATGACCGAAACTTCCTATTAAAGGTCTGTAACTACTAGTGTAAGAAAACATGATACAGATGTAGCATGCAAATACTAGTAGTAGATCCAAGACCCCTGATTTTGGGAAGCACATGCAGGTCACTCATCATCCACCAGCTCACATATTGTGTGAGATGAGTGGTCATATTGAGACAGTCAGTGAGGTGAAGATAAAGTTTCATTATAGAATTTCAGAAAGGGGAGAAGTCACAGCAGGTCTGTCAGAGACTTATGATATACAGGGTCTTTTATGGCTTTCAAGTTCTAAATCACGTACAGACGAGACCCCCCATGGCCATCGTGGTGTAATTTATCAGAGTGGTCCCGGTCACAGCAGCTGTGACGAGGTGCCGAGCTCCCGGCTCCAGAGAACACTCCTCTGTCAGAGGGAGAGCTCTGACACATACATACAGGGGAAAAACATCTGGTCGGTCTGTCTGTGTGGATGTATGTTTGCAGTGTCTATTGGTCTAGCGTGTACATGTATGTGTGTGTGTAATGAACATGATGTGAGGATCCCTCTCTGTCCTTCCCTCTTCATTGCTGATATATGGCGGTTGAGTTGTGCTCAGGAGCAGACCTGCAGGTCTTGGCTGACAATGACTGGATCTCTCCAGGCATTCTGTGATGCAGTAAAAATGGGAGGATGTGTTCCACTGTCTGACTCCAAGCCAAAAAATGAATATCAAGCTGTCACACTGGAAGATATAGAGAGAGTGTTTGTGCTCCTTCATCTCCTCCTCTCACAGTAGTAGAACACAGACAGGTTAAAGTACAAAGTGGCTGCTTATGAAAGGTTTCAAGACACAGCGGTCAGCCAAAAAACATCACCGGCACCTCTTATGAGCACTTAATCCTCTTACTTAACCTCCATCCTCTGCTGTTTATGGCATTTTAATGAATTCATAAAAGTCACTATTGAGAGATTAAGTTTCTACATCCACACACAAAACATGAAAGCTAACCACTGACTTAGTCGGCAGTTTTATCTGCAGTGTTAAACTATGTTTGAAAGCTGGTAAAAAAACAAGTGGCAATTTAAGGAAAACCAACCTTTAAAACTCATTATACACCCATCTACATAAAACTATACACCAGACCACTTTAAAAAAAAGTATTTAAGTTTAAAGCTGAATTAAACATGACATCACTTCACTTGAGAACATGGAAAAAAACTGTAGTTTTATACTGTTTCAGCATGTCTTAGTTCTCCTCCCTGTTTTTGTAAGGGTATGAAGGTAAAAAAACATGCATCAGAATTCATACATGAACTGAGAGTTCAGTGATATTCCTTATATCTGTGCCCTGGCTGAGTCATGCAGACTACACTTCTGGGATTGTTCAGGTGCTGCCGGAAATTCTACTGGATGTCTCTCTTTTTAGGTCGGCTGTCCCCCACCCAGGGCCTGAAGTTAACTTTTTTGACCACCTGCCACTGTGGTAGGTGGTCTGGTTGATTTAAAAATCCACCCGCCACAGTCATTTTTTACCAGCCACTTTTTTTTTGCCTCATAAAAGGTGAAAAACAGGAATGTCTGTGTCTCTATGAACCTATCCTGTCCTATTCATGGTATCCTACTAGCCAACATTGCGCTGTCATCAAGTGTTGTAGTAAATATCCCGCTTGATAATCCAGCATAAAGGCATAATTTCCTATCTTGGGCTGGGACACACATTCATACAGTTTGATAAAGTACTTATTGGACTTTACCTTATCATTGCACTTACAATAATGCAGGTGTCCTCAATTTAGGTTCTTTAGAGGAACATTCTGTACATCTCATCTGCGGTTTTTCCTGTGTGATTGTGTGTGTTTATGTGTGTGTGCGTGTGTCAGTCACGAGGGGAAAAGAGCAGCAGACCCCCCCCCCCCGCTGCAGCGAGCCGAAAGGATTGAAACAACAGCAACTTTCAGCGACTTTATAGTGAAAAAACGTCACAGCGTACATTGATGTTAAAATGTGTACATGTTGACAGGACATCTTTCGCTGTATGTTTTGTTGGTTAATGTGAGATGTCACACACGTCTCGTCTTCATATCAGAAACAAGGAAATTAATTTGACCCGTTCTCAGTCCCGCTTGGTCAGTGGCTGCACATGGGACTGCTGGGATTGTCGCGAGTAATGAAAATGCAATCTAAAAAAAAACAGCGGCAATTGGCAGCGATTGGCAGCGGGTAACACTGCCAATCTACCTGCCAATGTGGCAGGTAGATTGGCAGTGTTACCCGCAAAATTCACCCGCATTTGGCGAGTGGTTGGGTGTTGATTTCAGGCCCTGCCCACACCTTCAGCTTTCTATGTGTTGGCATTTTTAACTCCAGTCAATTTATGAGGACTATGGTTAACTGCGCCTCAGTTCTCTGCAGGGTAAATCCAGACAGCTATCTGTTTAGTTTTCTGCTATTAGTTTTCTGTTGCAAAACTAAACCAACTTTTAAAAGCACACATGTTCCACCAAATTATTTTGCAGATGCACCATCACTCTATCCGGGGCTTAGCGCTGCCCAAGTCTATTGTGATTGGTTTAAAGAAATGCCAATAAACCAGAGCACGTTTTTCTTCCATCCTTGAATGCTGTGCCTGGCCCTCCTCCGCAGCTCTGTGGAAGATGGTGGCAATTCGAGACTATGCTACAAATGACTGTTGGCATTGCATGAACCTGGTCTTCAAAAATGGCCACGCAGTCCTTGGCCAATAAGCATGTCCTATTTACTGCAGTCAGCTGTGCCACATTATGGCATTCCATTTCAACACTTACATTTTTCATCAAAACATTCTACCCTAACTTCCATTCAAACAACATTAGCATCAGAGTCAAACTGCTGACTGTAGCCATCCACTCTCCTGCTGCACAGCCTCTCAGATCGATCCTTTAGGTAATTCCAGGGAGGAGGGAGGCCACTTGCTGCTGACAGAAGCTGCCTCGGTTATGACTGAAAACCTGCTGAAAAACTCAGCTGCACTTCTTGAACAAAAAGTAAACTGGCGGTAGCTCGGGCTAAGGTTTCTGCACTGTCAGGTGCAGCTAGGGGAAAGGAATTCCAGCTTGGCGGAAAGAAGCTGCTCTGATAGATGAATGATCCAGAGTGGTGTTTGTAATTCATCTACCAGCATGCCATTTCCTGTCCCTATGCAGATCAGGGAGTGTGTGAGGCCTCCATCAAAATTAGACATCCACAGAGAAAGTAATAGTCGTTTGCTGAGACTTAACTGTCCATGTTAATGAGCTCTGGAGTCTCTTTTTTTCTGGCAGGTATTCATGTTTTCAGTCTCACAGTGTAGATGAAAAAAAACAACATAAAACCAAGCCCACTCAATTCTCCCTTCCTATCTCAGTCAGTCATCTTTCTAGATGTTAAAACACTTGTACGGCACTTTTTTCAGCTAAATAATTCTTTTGATTCACTGATACTTAGGCGCTAAAAGAGACACATTGTACTCCCTTAGCATAACCAGCTCACAACATACAGCTCTGAAGTGTCTCAGAAATTTAAGACCGACACAGAATGAGTGTGTCAAGAAATTCCCTGTGATAGTCTTGATGCGCCACTTAAGGAACAATACTTGCTATTATTCTACAGGAAAGCACAAGCCCTTCACCCCTCAATTCCCTGCCCTTTCACCCTTTGGCGTCCCTATGGCTACCCACCCACACCCAGGATGTAGCGGTGCATGGACTGAAAGACAGAGCACACAAAGACAAGGGAGCCTCAAATCCAATTTTACGTCTAAAGTTCAGTTACATTATGAAAAGATATATTACCTAAAAGGAAAATTGCGGTTATGGCTCGTAGAGAAAGTATGAATGTTGCTAATCATCGTTATTACTTCAGCCTGTTCTGTGTCATTTTACAGTAACTTGAACAAGCCTTTTCCAGTTAAGAAAAAAATTCAATTTTTCTTATAATATTCCTCCTGGCTTAACACAATAGTGCCATCCCATTTCTTTCAAGTATCAGCTTGTGACAACAAGAAAGGAGGAAAACACATCCTCTTCTCTGCTCTCGCTCTCTTTGTCTTTTCTACCTGGCAACACAAAAAAGTGTCCCATTGGAGCCGTGCCATCCTTTCACTCGTTTTAAACACTCATCTCTTTCTGCATATAGGAGAAGATGAATAGATTGTACCCCCCTCTGAGCAAGGCCAGAGGGAAAAGAGAGCCGAGCTCGGACTCTCAGGACAAACTGTAATTCTCTACTTTGTCTCTGAGACGAAAACCCATCTGGCCGCAGATTTAGTAACTCTGCTTCAATAGGGCTCTGTTTACTCGAGTAGCTAGGTTTACACAGGCAAAGTGAAGGGGTTCATACAAAACGCATTAACTGAGAATAATCCTTTTGGTCTTTTGTAAATAGGATGTAATGATGGGGGATGGCCAAAGAGGGTAACCACTTTAAAAAGGCTCAAAGAGGCCAATTTGTGTGCCGGCAGTGGTTCAGTGGTACCAGACCCTCTGAACTGTACAACTGTGGTTTCTAAAATATCGGTAACAGCATTCACCTCATTTCACATTAATATAAAGTCAAGGATTAAGTCAATACAGAAAAACTGCAAATAACTAACCACTGTGAACATCCAAAGAATGTTCACAGTGAAACTAAACTGTTTACTTTCCCTTCTCATTTTCTTTAGTCCTGTAATGTGTAGAATGAAAAGCATATGTCATTTGGTGGATGTTTTTATCCAAACTACCTTACAGTCTCAGGCATGCCCACATTCAGGCCCAATGGTAATTGAACCTCTAAAGCCAGATTTCTTGTTCACTGTAAGGGGTTAAAGAGAAGCAACCGGGCCTATGCGTGTAGCCTATGTAGCTATGACAAAGCTAACATGCCTTCTCGCTAAATGGCTGCAACTAACAATAATTTCCATTAATTATCTTCTTAATTAATCCATTAAAGTTCCCACATTGTACAACATTACACTTCTATGTTTTTTTGGATTATCAAGCAGGTCAATGTGCTATATAACTACTGTAAAATTATCAAAACACTCAATCCACAGAGTAATGCACCCAGCCCGCATTCAGAAACGGTGCCTTTAAACGAGCCGAAAGGACTTTTGAACAGTTGTGATGTCATAACTGTACAATATGTAGGTAGAAAGTGCTGTTATGGTTATTCCACGGCTGCAGTGATGGAGAAAACCTGGAAACGGACTGGAACAAAAGACCAAAAGCCAAAAATATGACGATTTACTACCATATAAGACAATGAAAAACAGCAAATCCCCTATGAAAAGCTGGAACTGGCAAACGTTTGGTAGTTTTGTCTTAAAACTTGCTTAAATGATTAATTGAGATTGCTGATAGTGAAGACAACATGACACAAGTCGATGAAAGGCTCAGTAATCTTCGTCTCCTCAGAAGCACACACCTAGCAAAGTCAAGCAAATATTTCTGCGAACATTTTGCTTGCTATGATTGTCGTTCACTATAACAGTGTATGAAAGAATGTGAACACAATTAAAGTGGAGACTAAAATGAAAGCACAACATGATCTGCTGATGTCTGATCCGTGTACATCCGACCAAATCATAAATCAGTTCTTATGCTGGAGGCCCCTGCAAACACATTGCATGTTTCGGCTATTTATAGTGATTCGATGAGAGCCAGACATGGTCTCATTGAGCGACACGCGGCCCCCATCAGGTGAGATGAAGCCCTTTAGGAAGACAATATGAAACCAGCAGAAATAAAAGGTCGAGACATCATCCCCTGTTCCTCAACAGGCAATGATAGAGCTCTTACTTTGCACAGTAGCAGTGATTTACGGCCCTGTCAGTCTGTCATAAGGTGCAACTGATATTCAGTGTGTATGTGCACAGAGAGAGACAGCGAGCGTGTTGTCTGTGTGCTGTATCAAGTTTATTGATTACAGCGAGTCAGCAAGCTTTTTTTTCATGGTTGTGTGACCTGAGTAGTCTGTGGTGTAAAAATAAGTGTTTAATATAGCCTGAGTCGCGTGTCATTCTGTACATACAAACTTGATATATGTCTGTGCTTGTGGGAGCAGGTGGTTTTAAACATCCTTGCGAGTGTGCGAGTGTTTGTTTGCTGTCAGGCTCCGGCTGTGAGTGCAGTATGAATGAGTGAGAGGGTCATAAACACCTGAGGAAGCAGGAACACACAGACACCCTCTCTGGACTGTATTTATGGTTGTGATTGAGGCGAGGGGGGGGGAGTCATCATGCACAGCTCAGCTCTGAATGTGGCGAGACTCCAACCAAAACAACGGGGCTGTTAAAGCCCCCCTGGATGAGCCCCAGGGGGCAGCGGAGTGGATGGAATGCAGGCCTGGGTTTAGAGGTTCAGGGGTACGTCCTGTTGTTAATGAGCTCACCCCGCTGGGCCTCTCTGGCTCTGAGCCTCTGACACTGCCTCACCAGCACACTGCCACAACCTCTTCCTGGACTGGTCCTGGACCACTGAAGCAAACCACACTTCCTGAACAGTGTGAATATCCCTCTTTGCCCTTGAGATGATCCCAACAAGATGTGTGTCTCCAAGTGAACAAGAAGACGGTAAAAAAAAAAAAAAAAATAGTCTGAATGTGTGTGCAGGCCTTTATGTGTGTGGAAATTAAGAGAAGCCCCTGAGACATAACCTCAGAAGATGCAGTGAAGGAGATACGAGCACTTTCCTTAAATGATGCATGTCTTCTATTAGTGCAGGGTAAACTGCACTTTATGTGAAACACTGCAGCGCTGAAGACGGCTTCCAACAAGCTTGCATGTTGTTTGAAAAATAGGGGTCGGTTTTATTTCTATTCAATTCAATTCAATTCAATTTTATTTATAGTATCAATTCATAACAAGAGTTATCTCAAGACACTTTACAGATAGACCACACTCCAGAATTTACAAGGACCCAACAGTTCTAATAGTTTCCTCCAGAGCAAGCAACAGTGCGACAGTGGCGAGGAAAAACTGCCTTTTAGGCAGAAACCTCGGTCAGACCCAGTCTCTTGGTAGGCGGTGTCTGACGGGCCGGTTGGGACACCTAGCGGTCGGTTCTAGCATGCATGCATTCATCATTTTCACGCTGTCAGTGTGTAATCTCTAACCTGTTAACATGGAAGCCAAAATAAAAACGGACCCACCACCAACAGCGGACACGCTCGCGCATCCAGTGTGTAGCTGGCCTAAGTGTGCAGCAAAGCAAGTTTAATTTATACAGCACATTTTTACACACAAATGCAATTTAAAGGGCTTTAAAAAAATCATTAAAAACATAAATAATAAATACCACGACACATTACAACCGCATAAACCACATATCACGTTTACAGGACGGACTTCAGGATGTACTGTAAGTGCAAGGCCAATAATGATGAATGCTTCCAAGTTTCGTGGAAATCTTTGACCTGCCAGAGGATAACCTGACATCTACACAATCTCCAGCCTCAGTGTTAACACATGTATGATGATTATTGTTTTTCTACAATCATATTTAGCTTTTTTATGAAGTAGAATCAACAAACAATAATTTAGAAATTCAAATCAGGTCGGCATGTATTCATTTTTATTTTGTTCCATTATAGTGAAATAGACCAGAGCCAGTTTGGAACCATCGTACATTGACAATGTCAATAATCTATCATAAAAAACTGACCCTGGATCTGCGATAAATCACATTATCTAATCACATTTCTGTAGCTCTTATAAGATCCCTCAATCTTCTACAAACAGGGATGTTTACCTGTAATCTATTTGCTCACATCATGCTTGAATTCATAGTCTTTCTTGTCTCCTTATTAACACTGGCATGTAGTTGGAGCTCATTGCAGTCTACTTGGGGTTTACTGATGGATGGAGTATGAACCACGGCACAAACAGTTGGCAGAGATTTACATACAAAACGTTGCAACCCGAGTTGTGGGTGTCCCACAGTTTGAAAATACATGAATGATAGTATGCCCTGAATTATGATATATCTAGGGTATTTGTACGATTATTATCCTGCCTGAAGACCAAGCTGAAAACACACAAACACACTTCTTCAGTAGTGGATTTCACACAGCTCTCGTTTGTGGCTGTAAAACCAATACAGTTTACTGTAAAGTCCCACTTTGTCAGCCGTGTTTAGCTACAGCTTCATATATCAGACATTTGATCTCTAGAGGAGAGTTCTATCATCATCTACTCTTTCCTCTTCTAGCCAATCCAGTGAGGTCATTTCTCTTTGGCCAAGAGGATTAGGGAATGCCTGCTTTTCTGTCAGATTTGAGCTCTAAAAGCCAACCAGGAATGTCTCTAATTAGGCCAACGGCTGGTGCAGTTCATTCAAACCTGCTCTCCGATCTCGTCTTCTGTCCAGAACTAATCACAACCATCACCACTCGGAAATATATGCAAAGACCAGCTCAAAATAGAGCTTCAACGTCAGATGGGGGCAATGACTTTCACATTCTACACATTATCCAAGAGTGCAGCGTTTAGTAGCTGGGAAACTAAGACCAAACTGGAGGGGGGGGGATGTTTGGGAGGTCTGTGAAACGAGAGGCTATAAATGATGTCACCACGACACACCACAGCAACATCTCTGTGATGTGGTGGTCTGTTTGTGGTTTAGTATACGTGGGAGTGGAGGAGGTTTGAAGGTCGGCTTCATAAAATCCCCACCCACTGAGCCACAACACTTGAGCCTCTCTAATGTGGTGTTGTATATGTTTATGAACTCATAACAGTGACAGATGAGCAGCGAGATCATCAGGACTACTGGGAGTGTACTAAACCCACAGACTGATAAAGTGTAAGAGAAGAATATTCGATCTAAACGCACCAGTTTTTATTGTATTATGTTTTTATTATGTAACTGGATTTTACAGGGATTCACATGACTGACTGAAAGAGTGGGTTGAAGGCGAGTTCAAACATTTGGTCAATTGAAAGAAAATCAATTTGCAGCAACTGATGATTGATTAATTAATTTTGTTTGCTGGCTCCAGCTTCTTCAATTCAAAGACAAGGAGGGAAAATTAAGACAGAAAAAAGGGAAATCAAAGTAAATAGGTGCTGGAATTATGAAAAATGAAAGGAGAGAAGATGATTTGCAATAGGTCTGGGGTTGTGAAAGAGATTACCAGTCGTCCCAGTGGGTTGCAGGCAGCATTTGGGTCCGTTGAACTCATCATAGCTGTATGAAACCAAAAGGACCCTGAGCGTACCCACTCCATCAATGCGGCCATTGTCTCAGCACTGACGTCAAAACGCCAAATATGCTTCATTACCTTCTCAGAGCCTACCTTAAGACAGTAGCGCTGTGTTATGTAGTACCTACATCGTGCCACTCTATACCTTCAAGATGAGAGATGGTGATATGTTGAAGGGCAAGGAGCAGACAGGGTTAATGCAGCTTTAATTGCATGTGAATCGGAGTTAAGAAAAAGGAGGTAGAACCCACACCTCGAGGAGTGAGAAGGATTTAAAAAGGGTAGGATTTTAAAGGTTTCTCCTGTTCTCCTCTTCTTTATCTTTCTACATGACAAAAGCTCCGTCACCACTTCAGTTGGGATTATCTTGGAAGAGATACATTGTGTCCCTCTGCTCCTGACTGCGTGATCCGACAGGCTGTAAAGAGCATGTCTGTTTGTGGGTCACTCCGTCAGCACACCAGTCCAAACTAAACTACTGGGCGAGGGGAAATGCCTCTGCTTTATTGGGGACAGAAGAATACTCCAGCTGCCATGGTGTGTGTGTGTGTGTGTGTGTGTGTGTGTGTGGTGTGTGTGTGTGTGTGTGTGTGTGTGTGTGTGTGGTGTGTCTATTTTCATCCCTAAAAGTTTTATTTGTACTGCTGACTTGGCCCACTTTAAGACTTTCTGACTGCAGGAAAAACAGTTTTCAATGCACTCCCTGGGGAAGTCTAGTGAAATAATAAATAAATCAGTAAGAAGAAGAGGCATTTCCAGTCCAGGAGTCAGATACATAAAACTTAACTTTAAATTAAGGTTGAGTATGTATGAAACTTTTAAAAGGTTTTGGATGAAGAACTGTGCATCTGGTGTTCTTGAAGTTCACTGGCATTTATGTCAGATCTTAGAACAGACGAAACGCCAGGGGATACAGGTAAACAAATGGATCTTTTCTTCATGTATAAGATATACAATAAATTAAATTTATATAATACAATAATGGATGGAAAATCATGATCTACTATTACTGTGCCTGTATTTTGCTTGTGGCCTTACAATATTACAAACAAACATAAACTATTAAGGCATAGGGAGTCATAATTATAATTCTTATGATTCTATGATTCTCTTATGATTCTCCACAGACTGCTCTGTATGTGGTTTTCAAGGAACATTTCAAAGTAATGTCACAATATTATCATCAGAATTGTTTGTATATATTCCAATCCCTGAACCAAAGTACAATTTGGGGATGTTTTATAAACCTGGTGCACAAACCAGCACACACGTACTTACATAAGATATGGCAGACATGAGAAGAGGAAAAACTTCCTTCCACATTTTAGGTTGGCCGGTCAGTATCTTTAGTGGTGTTGTTTGTTAATTAATGACTATAATGACAATTCCCCAAAGTGGAGCAGCATGGTCTGAAAGAGTTGAACGCTTCCATGTCTAATCTCATCTGGGGCCCTCAGCCCAGTTTGCCTTAACTTCAGCTGCTTCCAATTTGGACTCAGCACTTGTGCTGCGCTGGCCATTTACATAACCATGAATATCAGCTGCTGTGGCCCTTTCTGCACACAGCCTGCCTCCCTGTATCTATGTGATTTATATATCTTTGTGGATCTGTTCTCATGAGGGCATAAATATACTGCATGTGGTTACATCTCACATCAAATCTGTTTCTTTTGTGAATGAATTGGCGCAACAGACAATCAAATATTTAACAACTGTTAATGCAAACAGGGGGATCTAGAAATGTGACTGAAAGAAAAAGAGGGCTGAATGAAAAGGTGACTCGTGTTTTGTCAGGGTAGTGACTTTGGTAGTGCTGCACTGTGTGAACTAAGAGGAGTGGGACTGTGGGAGTTAAGGTCACCTGCTCTTGTTCAGCTCCCTCCCATCTGACCTCAGGCTGGGGTTGCTCCACTCACAGTTACTAAAGCCTACTGCCATTAAAGCCGCTAATCACGCCAAACAGCTGCATCCCTTAGTGTACAAATCCTCAACACCTCACTCTCCCACCCACACGTTCACTCTGGCAGCCAGACAGACACACCAACGTCCACGCACTCCCACTCTTTCTTTGCTGATGGCAAGCTGCAGCCGACTGATGTTTAAGTTGCAGGGTTTAGCGTGCAGGCCTGTGATAAGCCGCGCTGAGCTGTGAAAACACAGATTACATTTCTGCGGCTTATTACAGACAGTGTGCCTCTGCCTTCCAGCCATATCGTAATTGCGACCCCATAAACCGCAGCGTCCGCTTGGCAGCTTGATGGGGACTCCCGCCGCAGAGCTTTGACAGCCGTGCTAATTCAAGCCTACGCCCCCCCCCCCCATATGTTTTGCTGCATGCCAGCCCCCTCCTGCGATAAGCTGCAGCCATATTTCTTTTAAGTGCTGTACTGTCATAAATCAAACCAAGGCAATGGTATCTAGTGCTGTCTCTTAGTGTCATCTTCACATTTTAAATTAAGATCCTGAGAGCAAAAGTCTAACATACCTATGATTTGTATTTCTACAACTGCAGAGTGTGCAATCACCATTCATTGCTGACACTGATGCAACCTGTATAGGATAGAATATTTAAGAACCAGTTCTAATGTAATAATGTTGTTTTTATGGGTTATTTGATATTCTTGTGTCAGAAAATTGCCTCTAAATGATGTATAGTTTTGATATTCATGTTTGTTGTAGCACAAGATGGGATATCCCATCTGACTTATTTGGAATACTAAAGCCAACCAGGTATACTGTACATTAAATCCCTGTTTCTGGCAGGCTATGAAAGTGCCTCCATCTGCAAATACTTAGTTTTTTTTTCTCAGGCTCAATCAGAGATAAAGATCATTGGGTTCCAGGTCCATACGTAAGACAATATCTCCCAAACCTCATCGAAAACAATTAGGACCCTGAGTAATTACACCATTGGCCTGGAATTCCAGCCAAGTCCTTAGGTTGGGGTGAAGAAATAAGAAAAAGAAAGGAAATTTGAAAGGTGCCTGCCTGATGCAGTGTTGTCTTACTCCACTCGGGCTCTGATGAGTTAGTTTGTTTATCAGCCTGGGCGTGATGTAATGTTTTGCTTTTGAAGCCCTAAGTTGGAGTGTGATGGGCCAAAAACCCTTACAAGCCTGTGTATGACAGCATGGAGTAAACGCTTCCCATAATGTTCTCTTAGTTGTCTCTGCTGCTTGGAAATCCATAATCTAAAGCTTAAACAGAGACAAGTACTCTTAACTTCAGACTTGACCAGTTGATATACGTATGTTGACCAGTAAGATGACAGGCAGAAGGGTGAGAACAGAGGGACACAAGAGAAAACTAACTCATCTCCATTTAAAAACAACACATTAATGGCCATGATCTTAGCTTATAACACACTTCCTTTCCTCTATTGCACCTTAAGGCAGCCCAGAGTCCTGCTGGTATGGACATTGTTGAGATCTGTTGTAATGTAGGAGAAAACGTAGGACTCAGAGGTGGCCAGGGGCTTTTGGGGTGGCCTAGTGAGAGAATGGTGGAAGTACCAGCAGGCGAGTATGAGTAAATGCGCGGATCATACATTTTCCACAGTCTGTGAAAAGCAGACAAGCAGAGGAAAGGGGATGATGGGAGAAAAGGTATATAACCAACACTGGAACTCCAAAAGAGGTCTTTAAATATATATGTATCCGGTTTTAGCTATTTATGAGATTTATGAGATCAAAAGCAATATGTTTTTAATGTCTGACCTAGACAGTAGATTTTGAAAAGGATGATAGTTGTTTGTTCTTTTATATAACAAGGGTGCTTTTTGTATAGTCTTTTTTTCTTCTTTATTGTAAAGATTATTTTTTGAGCATTTTAGGCCTTTATTGGATAGGACAGCTTAGCCATAAAAGGGGAGTGAGAGGGGAAATGACATGCAGCAAAGGGCCGCAGGTTGGAATTGAACCTGCGGCCGCTGCGTTGAGCTCTAAGCCTCTGTACATGGGATGCACCCTCTACCACGTGAGCTACCAGGCACCACTAATAAGCCTTTTTAGTTCAGCCAAGCCCTCTGGAAAACCACAAAGAAATGTGTAGCGATTTGTAGATGGAACCACAAACAGGTATTAAGAGCTTGGATTTGAAACTTGCACCAACTAACTATGAGTGCAAATTTTACTTCACTTGGCAACACAATGGCAACACATTTAAGCACAATCCGGTCTCCAGCTTTGCCTGTGTGGCAAGCTTTTATTTCTCCTTAAAGCGGCGAATGAGGCAAACAGCAGCAGGGTATCAGGTTGAGCGTTGGCAAGAGGTTCTGCTCACGCGGCAGGAGCAGAACAAAGCGGCGGTGGCCCTGGATAGCATCCATGGTGCCGGAGAGTAAAGGCCCTGTGAATGGGACCTGTCACTTCCACTCAGCGCCGCCTGTGATCTGAGCCACCCGGAACGACGCTCAGATAAGTGGCTAATCCCAGCATCCCTGCTGGCTCGACAGCCCCCTACTGCCATGACAACCGGTGGGGAATCTCCTCCAGCAACAACTTAATTGGATAATTTCCTCCCTGTTTGACAGTGTGTCCCTCTGCTTTGTTAAGTAAAGTCTGGGTTGTCTGACTGTCAATCTGTTCTGCAACATTGAGAGCGTGGATGGTCAAGCAGTTATGAGTTATGAAGCTGAGAAATTTCTCCAGATGAAGCCCCACTGTAGCAGCCTACAGGCCACTGTAAGGGCGGAGACTTGGTCTTTGTTTACCTGGGAGTGGTCGCATAAAAGAGAAAAACAGGCCCCTGCTTTCAGCACCCCAAATAAGTGACCACTTTAACCACTGTAAACATTAATTGTCCTTTGTGTCACAAAGCCTGATGATCTATGTCACACCCAGTCAAGTCCTGGGTCCCGGCATAACAGACGCTCCACCCTTCTCCCCAGACTGGAGAGACACGGGGCCCAGTGCCAGGGGAAGTCATTATACACTGGGAGTGTGTGTGTGTGTGTGTGTGTGTGTGGTGTGTGTGTGGTGTGTGAGTGCGTGCATGTGTGGTGGGCAGCTACTGTAGCCAAAAAATTAAAAACAGCAGCGCTAGCATGGCACTTTAAGACCATGAAGACTTGGTTCCAGCTGGACCGTTAAACTCACAACCACACAAAAGAATCAACCCTTACGTAGTACAATCACTCTTAGAATGAACACATTAAAAACTGATTAATAAAGTGGAAGTATCTGACTCACCCCGAAGAGGCTGAAGGATTGTATTTCTCAACTTCATTTAAAAGACAAAAGCTGCCTTATGTAAGCCTAATGGAAATCATGGAAGTTTTAAAGTACTGCTCGTACACATGTGTGTTGGAAGGCACATTGGCAGACCAAAAGAAAGCAGTGCAAACCAGAGGGATGCATATGGTGACAAATGGGTAAGCTTGAGGAGATAAATAATGATAAACAGAAGACACAGAGAAACACTAAACCAGTTTTCTTGAGATTGTGATAATGGCCCCCTTCGAGAGCCCCAGCTCTCGTTTACTTGTAAAAGCTGCTGATGTGTCTGTGAATCCTTCTGTCTTGGCTTACCTTCTTCACAGGTAGCGCCGCTGAATCCTGGACAGCATTTCCACTCCAGAGAGGTCACAGTGCGATACACCATTACATAGGAAGGTCTGATCACAGTCCTGTAGCTGAAAAACACACACAACATCTAAATCCATCATAAACACATACACAGGTAATTAAAGCTGTTGATGCACTGTGACTGTGATAACCCACTTTTCTGGCATGTGATGATTTTGTATTTTACATTTTTAACTGGTGTAATTGGATTTCTGTATATGAAATAGTAGAGTACATGCTGAACCCTCTTCATCTTTATTTCCTTCATTTCCCAGAAGGCATTTTTTCTACCCACAAGAACATGAACTTACGGTATGAAATGTTTCAGTTGTTTCCTACTCAGAACATAACATGTGGTTCAGTTGTGTTGCATTTAACTATTGTTGAGCAATTGGAATAAATACTGAATTTGTCCCTAAATGACAGATGATGTGTGATGTGATGTGTCAGACATTATTGTCCCACTATAGCACCCCTTCTAGAGCTAAAGCTAGCACCCCCCATACTTGTGTTGAAGACAATGTCATGGCGGCTTCATGCGATGCTGGAAAACGTAGAAATCATAATAGAGTGAAAGCACCTGGTACTAAAAGGGAGTTAAGTTGTGCAAAACCGTTCCACGTAGTGTAAAACAAAGTATAAGATGTTGATTTTTAAAAAACAAAAACAACAACATATTTTTCTGCTATTATACCTCACTACAGTTAAAGTCTAGAAAAGGAACAAAATAACAATAATAATAACAATAACAACACTTCCACGGCAGTTGTTAAGTAAATTAAAGTGGGTTCTTCTGTTTAAAGGACTCACATCTCCCTGGTACAGCAGTAGTAGTAAAGGCGCTTTCTCACCTGCCTCCTGTACATCCCTGCGGCCAGCGGCATGTCTGGTAGACCCGCTGCAGGACCGTCCCGTTCTGTACCTGGCAAGTCACTGTCTTAGTGACCGTATGAGGACACCAGTTCCTAAAGGGAGAAATAGAGTGAGTGAAAGCCAGAAATGCACAAAACACAACAGCATTTGTTAGTCTTACAGATACAGAATAAAATCATATAAGTCTAAGTAAGAAGTTCAAGAAATAACTGTCAATACACTTTAAAACAAGTGCACTCACACTATAGCCGGCTCACAAAAGCAAATTGGTCATGCGCTCACATTCAATACGCTGTTGTTTTCCCGTGGGTTCGGATTCTTCCCTCCCTTCCCCCACCCTTTTGTTTTGAACGTTCTTTATGGTGTTTACACGGTTTTAATCAGTCACGAGATGTGCAGGAGTGCATTGTGGGCTGTATTTACACTGCGGTCTCTCTTATGTCAATACACATCCGTTTGCATTCGGCTCTTAGATGGAGGTAAAGTCCCACTGCAGGGAATAAAGAGGGGGACGAGGTCCCATATGGAAATTAGAGTTTTCAACACAAAACGGGTTAATTCTGGGTCATTAGAGAGGCGTGAGAAGACGTCGTATCAGAATTCACTGTGGCTGTTAACTGACCTGCTAGGGAAAAAAAGCTTATGTAAAGTTCAGAGGTTAATATCTGCTAATGAAGATGTGATCACTTACAGCAGGCTGAGACAAGTGCCCTCGCCTACATTCTTGTCCAAGATATTTCTTAGGTGCCCAGCAGCAGGAGCTAATATTTCTACACAGAAAAAGGGTTCAGTCATAGCACTTGATGCCACTGTTAGGCGAAAAGCACCAAATAATGTTATTAGACTGATGCTAATTCATTTGAGAGCTGATTGGTTTGGTTTTATTCTCACCAAGAGTTCAATTACCCTTCTAACAGGAGTAGATATGTGTTCCTGATATGGGAAATGTTTAGCTTGAAAGGCCAGTTTTATCTCCCCCCCCCCCCCCCCACAAAACACAGAAGGGTGATTAATGTGCTTTAGACCACATTTACACGTAGGAGGCTATTTTCATAAACGGAGATTTCAACCTCTCCGTTTTCAAAATAAGATCGTGCACAGCTGTCAATTTTTATCAAAGTGTTTGTTTACACATACCCATGTGTGTGTGTGTGTGTGTGTGTGTGTGTGTGTGGTGTGTGTGTGTGTATATATATATGTGTGTATATATATATATATATATATATATATATATATATATATATATATATATATATATATGCCATCAATGGTGTCAAGAGCGTGCCAAACCTGTAGGTGGCAGTGTAATGAGAAGCTCAAGTCCACACTAGCCAGTCAGAATCCCGAAAGTTGCAACAACAGCAACGAATCCCTTCCTTTCTACTCTCTACCTCACTTCCTCGGCTGCCAGCTAAACTTCTGTTTAATTTCAAAAATCTCCACTCTGGCCGGAGTTTCGCCGTTTGCGTGTAAACAAAGGGCAGAAATGAAAGGGAATGTCTGAGGCTGTTTGAGCTGCCATATGTTGCTAATATTTTATTAACAATGAAGTGTACCCAAATACCCAAAATTACAATTACATGGCTACAGCTGGAGGGGAAACAATTACTATAGCCTCTGTTTACACAATCAATAGATGTATAGCAAGGGGGCTCTATGTAGAAACCACAAAGGAGACTGTGTGGCTCGTAGCACAAAACTACACTTTGTGTGTTCTGCTGCCAATGTGTTTGCAAGAGTGGGAGGGTGTTCCGACTAAAGTCTGTTTGTCAATATGGGAGACCATATGTTTGTGTGTGCGAGAGACAGCTTACACTAAAGGAAACTGCCGAAGGCGAAGGATGCAAAGCAGCCTTGAACCAGCTCCCATTAACAATCCCCACATGTTGTGGTGGCCACACACACAGACCTGAACCAGCGAGCAGGGCACCTCTAAGAAATGTGCACTACTGCAGGTATTTCTTCCATTCCTGTAATAAGCATGTATAATAGTAGAGTATTTTGAAAAAAAGTTTCCCAGATTAAGTAACAAAATGTTAAATGCGTAAAACATATTCCAGGGCCTATTGCAAGTAAAAGGTGTGCAAAAGAACGACAAAGTTTGAATTAATCCTAAACGTCTCAAGTAAAGCGAGTAAGGAATTTATCTGCCACACATGTTATTTAAATACAGACCCACCCTTCATGGATCTTATAGAATATCCGCCAGCCTTACGGCTACAAAAATGAACATGGATCTATATGATTACCCCATGATTGCTTTCCCTTGTCCAGAAAGAATTGCTCTAATCATCGGTGGAAAATGTCAGACATTGAAGGAGCTGTGGTCAGGTAGAACTGGGAGTAATTTGAGGGGGTACTAACCCCAACTCCTCCTCCCTACTGTTCCTCCAGACCCAACTGATAAACATCAGAGTTTCCCAGCTAAGACGAGGTTTCACCTGGGAACCGCTACGATTGTCACCAGGGGGTACAAGGAGGGAAGTGGGGGTGGATTTTATGGTCTCCCCCTCTCTCTTTGTTTTTCACTTGTGCAATTACCAAAGAGGAAATGCCATTAGCTGCTGCTTCAGCCAATGAAATAACAAAAGCCGTTGGCATAATAGAGTTTACAATTTTCCAAAATGGTTTGACAACCAACACCTGCATTACCGACATAACTGATTTACACAATACGTAATGAATACGAGGCGGCAAGAAAGATACTTTTTCCACCGCGAAGAGGATGGCGATGCCTAGAGATTATGTTATTAAATGGGTACAGGCAGCATCATTATCTGCTCTGGGATGTAAAAAACTAAACAATAAAAACCTGTTTTACTTACAATCCCAAAAGAAAATTACTTTTCCTATTTTGTTGCAGAGAATGAGTTAATAACGGTCCATTGATTTAGATCTGGCTTTATTCATAAAGGGACACAGTTGCTTGATGTCTTTCACTCTAAAATGCTTCATAGTCAACACCTTCCTCTTACTGGAGGAGTCTTTGTGTTATGAAGTGTGAAACCCACCAGCACCATGCTGTTTCCCTGGCAAAAGCACCAAGCCCAGAGTGAGGATCAGGTCTCTAAGCACACACGACACACTCTGAATGACAGGCCCAAGCTAAATAAATCATCAGCCATCTCTCACAGGCGCACACCGCCATGGCCAACAGGTATGAAAGAAATCCACAATCTTTAGGGGACGGAAAAATCACAACTTCAGCCCATCTGTTCCTCAGCACTACAGACGATGAGACAGAAAAACATTTAAGGGCAACAAAAATGTGCTGAAGCCTATATTAATGCAAATGCTGACAGAGGGCTTATGGTCTTGACAAAAAAAGCTTGTACCGGTATGCTGTACTCTAGTTGCCCTCATTTGGCCTTGTACGCTATGCAGTCTGCGTCTTTCATGATCACACCACTGAGTCAGTGCACCTCATGCAGCCGACTGTGTGGGGAGGTAGAAGCTGGGAGTTAAGCCGTGTGAACTGACAAGATTGTAGATGAGAGCAAAAATGTTGGTGAGACTCTGGTGAAAAATGTCCCAGTAACTCCCTTTCCATCCACCAATCCGGTACTGTTGGAGGACGAGGGCCGAACACTCAAAGATATGTTTGACATGCAAGCATGGATAGAAATCTAAATGAATTTGGGAAAAAATACTGGCGGAGAACAAAGGACAAAGGACAGATGTGGCAAACGGCCAGACAGAGGAGAGGAGAGGAGACAAAGGTTATTTTATCATAAGGTCACACAAGGGTGCTTCCGAAGGGAACAGGGAAATGGAAGGAAAGACAATTATGAAGTACCGTTGGTCCCGCGGGATATAGAGGAGGCATAAGATAAATGTGGTGCAACAACAAATGACAAAGAGAGAAATCGAGTACAGTCGGTGTAATTAATGAAGAGAGATCTGCAGCTTCGAGGAAAAACAGAAAGGACCAGAGAGGCCTATAAGAAAATGGTGTAAAACAAATAATTTGAAGAATTATTGATTAATAAGTTAATAGAGAACATAAGGGCTGGTGAGCAATTGCAGGTTGAAAGCTGCCGTGTGCAGAGGACAGTGGAGATCATCAAAGCACCACAGTAAGGCCTTAAAGGTCAGGGCCAATGACTCATCACAGCAGCCTCGGAGGAAGAAGGAAAACTCTCATTTGTCTTTGTCTGTTTTGAGCTTTCAGACCTGGACACCTGTGAGCTGTAAGTTTTTTGGTGTGTAACGGGTGTGCGCATCTTTAAGTGTTTCAGGCTGGAAGAACAAAGGAAATTCCTCTCAACTGAAGAATTCACACACCAATGGCTCCATACAGCCTGATTATAAATCATGAATGTACCATCATGTAGCGCTGAGATAAGTCACCGACTTTGTGGAATGGTCCCCTGCAGTGTACTACGTACACTGTTAAAGGACTTATTTTATCTGTCAATTATTTTTCTGATTAATCGATTATGAAATGGTGGAACATGGTCATCACAATTTCCCAAAGCCCAAAGGCGATGTCTTCACTGTCTTGTTTTGTCCAACCATCGGTCCAAAACTCAAACAGATTGCTTGCCCCCTTCATACAGAGAAGGGAACCTGAGAACCTATCACAATAGTGCCTATTCCTTTCTTAAAAGGTAGCTAATGTTTGTTAATAGGTTATTGTTCTCCTTGAATTATCATTTTGATACAGCAAGGAATGTCTCATCATGTTTGTCCACCAACATCGTATAAAATATAGTCATTAAGACGGGCAAGAACGACTCCACATTGGTATAATAGACCATCAATTCTATATTTCTTAAAAAGGGACAATACTTAACGTGTGCTGCTTTCTCTCACTTTATCCGTGCACCAGACATAGATTAATGTTTTACTGATTCTAAGTGAACTTGGGGTGCCGTGTCCTAATGCATGAAAACAAGCAGCACAACAAATGCGTTATTGAAACACTACGCATGGGTAGCCTCAGGCCATTCTAAGGATCTATTCCTTTAACCATGGCTTAACTTGCACAGGTTACTTCACTTGTTATATCATTGTAATCCTTTCTATTCATCAAGGTCAATTGCCCCACTTTAAGCAAACGTGACAGGTCATATGGGTTGGGGAACAAAGGTGCCACAGGTCAACTTCTATCAGAATAGACAATACTCGAAGTAATAAGAAGGTGACCAACAATGTAAAGGCCGCCCTCTGTCACCCTCAGGCACTAGCCTTTCCGTAGGACTGATGTGAACGAACTGTTTATCACTCGCTACAGCGCTCCAACATCAGAAAAATTAAAATATCAAGTGTTAATCCCCTTGATTTAGTAATCACTGTAAAGATAGTTTTGCTGGGGCTCTTAGGAAGGTTTTCCTGTTAGAATCCCATCTTCCAATACTTGCAGTCTTCCTTGGTGTTATAATCCAAAGGCAATTAGTTTTCATTCATTCACGTTAATGCCATGAGAAGCTTCTGGCGGGAACCAAGGCCACATGTTGCAGACTTGTACACACCATGACAGTGCCTTTCCAGGAGAAAGAATGGGCCAGACAGAAGTAAGAAGCCGCTACTCGTAACCCCTCAGAGCACTGAGCTCATATAGTCGTTAAGAACGAAAAGGGTGAACGAACGCTTTATCAGCTCCTCTACAGAGCGCCCACACCAGTCAAGAAATTATTCAAGGTGTTAATCCCCTTTGATTTAGGTAATCACTGTGTAAAGAAAGTTCTGGTGTGGGGAGACATTCTTAGAGAAGGTTTTCCTGTGATAGAATCCCAGTCTGCTAAAATGAATATGTATTTCCTTTGAAGTGCCTAAACTCCAAAGGCAAGTTAAGTTTCTGTCATTCAATGTCACGTTGCTAATGCCTATGAGAAAGCCTTCTGCTCGCTGAAATCCCACTGCCACTGTTTGGCTTTGTTGAAACACTTTAAACTGCTGCTTTCACAGTTCAGGCCGGACAGCAGGTGGACTGAGTTCCTCTCACGTCACATCAAACCCGCTGACCTCTTTGCCTCTGAAGACAGTGGCTGGCCAACGCCAACAACAGCTTCCTCTCCGTCTATCTTGACATTCCTTCACTTGCTGCTTACAAACAGCAGCAAACCCACTGTAAACTCATCTCCCCTTCCCAGAACAAGCCCAGATGTGAAGGAGTCCCAGCTTCTTGTGTTTAGTAAACATGTCCACAAACCTCTGGCCATGAGTGACAGGCGAGCTGAGCGGAGAGGTGAGCCAGTGGAGCGAGGCTGGGAGCGCTGAAAGCCACCTGGACACACCCAGAAGAAAAGGCCTCATCAGAGAGAAGAGGTTTCAGCCTCCAGCCACGTTCAGCCCACACATCGTAATCTGCACACACGCTCTACCTGGCAGCATAAATATTTGTAAAATGGGAAACATCCTCTCATCATCAGGCACTGGCTAGACTCTGAGCTAAACATTTGCTCTGTCCAGAAGTGGGGCTGAGCTGGTTAGCGCTCTTGCCTGTGTGTTTAGTCTAGTAACGCTGCTGTATCACAGATGATCAATCATTTCATGAGACCAAAAGGGGGATGCCCTTTTTATTCAATGATTTTTTTCTCAAGAGTAAACTATCAATCATGTGTGCTTTATTAAAAGGCATGCAAACCATCACTCCCTCATTCACTTTCTATAACACTTCACCACTGGGTAGGAGCAGGTTTTACGTGGACAGATGTGAGTGAGACTAGATGTTTCGAAGAGCACCCAGACAGCTGAGAAGGAGCAGATGATGGGAGTCATTGCTGCTGTATCTCCTGCTGCAGGGATGAAGAGCACACAACACAGCTCCGAGAGAGGCTCTCAGGAGCCATGCTGAGAGAGTGTTGGTGAGCTGGGATAACAATGAGGACGCGAGGGAGTCAGCAGAGCTATGTATGCTGCCAACACAGGAAAAAGGAAACCAACTGTCAGGAAGACAATAGGACCTGGTAGATGGATGGAGATGGGAGTAGCTCTGCAGAGTCACACGTCAAGAGGATACAAAAAGTGAGGCTGTATGGTTTAAAAACAGACTGTAGAGGCAAAAAAAGGTTATGTGCAAATAACAAGATATAGTTGAGGATTAACATATAGTAGCCTACAGTATGTACTAGGTCCATGTAGGCCTACTGTACATTGTACAGGCTGTATTATTCTTATTATTATAAAGTGGATAATTTCCTTACCTTTTCTGATAGACGGAGGTGTGAGAGGCTGCTGTCTGCGTCCCCCCTGAGTAGGTTTTGTAAAGTCCAGTCTTCCAGGTCCCGTCAACAAACGTGGTCAGCCAGAGTATCAGCACAGTCCAGAGGAAACTTTTTCTACAAAGCGCGGACACGCTGTCCCGTTGGCGCGGTCCCATTGCATCAAAAGTACGGCCAGAAAAGTTTAAATGAGCCCAACTTCCCCCGGTAAGAAAATAGAGCGGTTAGCGAATCCAGCTCGTTAGGGGAAATGAGTCAAACAGCAGCGGGTCGACTGGACAAGACGCGCATCCTAGTCACTAAAGTAGCACACATGCACTTCTGTACACTACGATGTCTGACACTCGTTATGTGTAAAGCTTGTCTTAAAAGAACTAAAGAAAATTGCCGCACCTATGAACTCCCTCTTCTGGATAGTCTCTACCTATGAGAGAGAGCCGATATTTGAAAAGAAAGCTTGAATACTGCGCGTGTGGGTGTTGTTGAGTGTGTGTTGTCCCCCTTTCTCTATCTGCTCTGCCTACCTCTGTCTGTCTGTGCGCATTTCGAGCCGAGCCTTTACTGCAGCGGGCATGAAACCACTTTTATAGTCTCCTCGGGTCTTTTAAAAGCACAGCCTGCTGGGTCTTCTTTACCCTGCCCCGTTTCAACCTCTTACAGAGGACACTTATGCTCAATGCGACGGCACATTACGCATTGTATAATTCTAAATGATTAATGGGCTCATCTGAGATCACTGAAGCTGTGCCGGTGATGAGTAGGCTAATTGTTTTTTGGTGAGCACAACTGAACATAAAACAAATTATGACTAAGTTCTGGAACTATTAGAGTTAAAAAGTTATGTTTAAAAGCCCATAAAGTAAGGTTTATCATTGTATTGTTACTATCATGTATGCTTCAATATCTATCTAGCAATCTATTCATTTTAGGTTTTGCGCTATGGTTGCCTTTTAGCAGTTGTCTGTAGCCTCTCTGTCAAAGCCATCAGTACCCAGGCAGACAGTGGCAGGAGAATAGTTGAGGTTACTGTAACCTCCATCAGCTCATACATATGGGACATGTAGGTTTACTGTGCAAACAGCCAGTAACCGCAAGGCTGTGGTCCTGCTCCAAACTAAACACCTGGCACTGCAACCAAAAACTGGGGCCCAAGATGTAAGTCTGTGGTTGGGGCTGACTACACCTCTAAGGTCCCATGATGGGCTTGAGCTGCAAGTCCCACCAGCTGCAAAGGACGCTCCAAAGAGCACAATGCATCTGGCTAGTATACTAGTTTTGCTGACGTTCTAAGCAAATGAGAGATAGTGTTAACACTCTGACACCCACAGACAGGCATTCAGACTGGCACTAATCACTCCCTATACTACACAGGGAAAGCTGCAAACAGTGTAAGCCCACCTGCTCTCAATCACAACAAATGGAAACTGTTTGGGATTGGGGAGGACTGGAATATGATGTGTCAGAGTTTTTGGTTTCAGGGCACCCATGTCATTTTACGAGGCCACTAGGTGCAGGCAATAGTGCCAACAGGAACTGGAGCAGCTTAGGGTTAATGTAAATCCCTCCAGTCACGAGCAGCTGAAAATAATTTTGACCTCGGAGGAGGGAGACGGGGGTCGCTTTCATTGAGAGGATTTTTTTTTCTTCTATTTCTTGAGTAGTTACTCTCCTACTTCTATAATTTCCTGCCCAGTTACTGTGCAAACAGAAAGAGCAGCATCACCTATTGTCTGTGTGCATTTACTGAAGATCTGCTCACTCGTATGAAGTGTAGGTTCATTAAACAACATACAATTCTTTCCCTCTTTTCAAAAGCGAAACACAATTCCTCCCCTCCTGTGTTTGGTCATAAACATGTCCCGATCTTCCTTTTTCATGAAAGTCCTACCAGTTAAAGCTCAGAAGGGGCCTGTCTAACCTTTACCCTCTGCCATTTAGAGGGGGGCCATAAAGCCTATACAATAAAGTAATGAGAAGCTTGACAGTGATCTAATATAAAGCTAAGGACCTTTAAGGAGAGAGACTTGAATGACAATTTAAATGTCTGGTTGCTGGTTGTTTGCTTTATGATGATTTCAGTAATAGGTCACAGTTTACTCTGACAAGCACATCTCTGATTCCAGCTGCACTCGCACAACTCAGGCTGTATGATGTATGTTGCACACGTTAAGGCTATGGTTTTTATTTCTGTGTTTCAGTGACGTCACTGCCACACCAGCTGCCAGATCCTCCGGGGCTTTCTCATTTTTAGAGTAACCTTCACCTGCTTTTGGCGTGCTGACCTCAGCAGCATCGATTACTCAGTGCTGGACTGGATGTGTTTGTTAACTGTTACAGTAAAGCTAAAAAATCTAATTTTAAAAATCTAAACAGCAGGGAACAGCTGAAAAGCTACTTGGGTAAAGTGGAAAACTTTAGCAGCCTTTGGTCAATGGTACATTTTCCGCTGTATGCAGCAGATTATGTTCCTCAACCTCCAGAACCTCAGCAGAAATATTCAGCATCTACTGTCCTTTTTAGGAATGGACACATGTGAAATATTTTGTTTAAGACAGAAAAAGATTAAACATGATTGAACTGAATTGCAAACATTTAATCGTTAATAAACAATAGTAGACTTTTAGGCCTGAAAGATCCTGACCCACTATAGCCTGTTGACACTTTAGCCGACTGTAAAAACTAAAGATCAATCTCTGGCGCTAATGCCCAGAGCCCAGAACTGTTTTGTGCTGCCATCTAGTGAGAAAATAATGAAAGCTATGAAGTAGACAATGAATATCTAGAAAAAAAAATCTAGTTTTCTTTTGTGTCTCTATCATTTAAAAAAAAAAAATATGTACAGTTTTTTTCTCTCTATAAAAAAAGCAGACATTAGCCATTAATTATGTTATTAATTAACATGTCTGAGGGCTGTCTTTAGTCAGCGTTGAGGCATAAACAGACTCCCTGGAGCACCCAGTGGGAAATGTGCATGGTGGTGCACAGGTCTGCCTCAAACACCAACCCCACACCCATTGCGTTCCTCCGCAGAGACGTGGTGTACACTGGTGTCCGTATTGTATTCTGGGGTACAAAACAAAAAAATACACACAACAGTTGGAAAAAAAGGTAGTGAAGTAAAAGTATTGTATGGATTCCTGTAGTGTCTGTGGTCCACACCTGTAACCTGAGACGGCGTGCCTCTACAGGGATGACTTTGAGAATGGGCAGTTCAACAACCAGAACCTTTGGTTTACTCTTCACCAGGCAGCCCTTCTCTGTGTCCCAGTCTGCTCCCTCCAGATACAGGCCAGACACAAAGCAGCCTGCAGGGAAAAACACTATCAGTCTATATAGTTCCTCACTGATCATGCTGCAAATGGTGAGTGTCATTTCATTACCCAGTCCAGGTCTGTCACCAACTTCATCCTCACTGCGGTACTGGGTCACCTGTGTGTACAGTGTGGAAAGATCCAGAGGCCAACCATTTTTCCTGCATGCGGCTTGGACCAGAGCAGTCAGGTAGGACTCTGGGATATGGAGTCCAGATAGCCACATAACTTTTGGCTCTCCTTCATCCACCTGGTTGACACAAAATAACAAACACATCACACATGAAGATAAATTCTCCACCTGTTTTTTGACTATTCTGTGTGTCCGTCCTCACCCAGTAGCTATACTGTTTATAACGCCTCTTGAAATGGCTCATCCAGTTGCCGAGGGACTTAAGAGTGTCAGGTGCCAACTTCTTCCATATGGCAGGGATGTGACCATTAAAAAGGGCCCGGGCGACCTCATCCAACTCACTGCTCATACCCACCTCACCAGCCAAGGCCTAGGGAACGCAAGAGAATCAGAACAACAAAATCATCTGTGAAGCACACACACGCAACACCTGTCTGTTTATTTCCCCAATATCTTGTTGTCCTCTACCCCTCCTTCTCACCCTCTGCAGCTCAGCCAGAGAGCGCTGCATGCGGATCACTAGCTTGTTGAAGCGCTCCAGTTCTTGAAGCAGCACCACTGAGGTCGGGGAAACGTCCACGCCAAACCTTTTACGGATCACGTCCATGTCGAAAAACATGGGCAGCTTGTTCTGAATGTCCTGAGCCACCTGGCTGATGTACTCATCTCTACTGATGCTTCCACCAGATTCCCCTGAGGTATAAGAAAGTGTTTAAAGACCATAAGACCGGAAGCACATGGAAGCACGGTGACAAAGTGAGTAAAGAAAACACTCTTCAACAGTATGGAACGGCTTCTTCTTCTAAAAAAATAGTAAAAATTACTTCTAGGGATGCTCTTTGAGAATCGGAACTCAATATGGAGGCAAGTAACGTTACATTTCTTCCTTTGAGGTAAATTAAGAGGCAAGAGAAATGAAAGATGCAGGATCATACCTGTCTGAGGCTGCAGGTCTATTAGGTGAGTCCACATGTCTTTAGCTGCCTGAGTGTAGTATCCTATCTCTGCATTGGAATGAAGACCCATCACCTCTGGTGTGTTTGCTAGGGGAAGAGTCTCAATCTCATCTGTAACAGATAGCAGGAGGAAGCTGTGAGTGATGACAGATTTTGTTTTTTGAAAAGAAGATAATGTGAAGTAATGAAAATAACAACTGACCAACATATATATTTTTGGGTCCATTTTGAGGGATCTTATAATCTACGTCCTTGTTTTGAAAGAAGTGGAAGCAGCGAAATGTGTAGAAGAGGAAGTCTCCAAGGTACTCATTCATGTAGACCGTCAGGATCCTGCGGTCAAAGCTATCTATACATCGCCCACCATACATCACCTATAGAACATTACACAGACATGCTAAGTGTACAGCATTGGCGAGAAAGTAAATAGATATACAATATATTAAAACACAAGGAATTTAGCCTAACCTCCCCAATAAGGTATTTAAGACTTCCCCAGGGAATATTGCTGTCTCCTTGGTTATGAGCTTTGGTGAGGTAGGTGTTAAGGATCTCCATACACACCTGTTGAACACAGTAACAATATTTGAAGCACTGAAAAGTGAAAAATAACTGATATACTGTACAGAGACCAGGAATCGAACAAAATCGCTTATTTCAAACACAGTGAAAATGACTCTTGTTTCACTTACAAAGAAGTCAGACTCGTTGAAGTCGTAGGGAACGTTCCAGCCAATCTTGCCGTACTTGCGTCTCTCTTGCACCACAGCATGAAAGAAGGTCAGCACATACACCAGGCTGCGGAAGGCAGGGTGAGGGCATGCAGTCAAGGTCTCATGGGAGATTTTAGAGTACGTGGCTCTCATGTTCAACTTGAGACCGTTGGGAGGCTCAGTCACTACCTGTACACAAAATTAAAGTACATGTAAACACACTGACATTTTTAAAAATATTTATGTTATTATAATTGTAGTTTCTCTGCAAAGTGTTTACTACCAAAACACCAGTTTTAACAAGCCATTTGATCTAATGTTAAGCTTTTAAGACTTGCTTTTCCTACAATAGAAAAACTGTGGCTATTCTTTACTGCTGTGTCCAATAAAAGAAAAAGTATCACCTTGAATTGGAAATGCAACATCGTTATATCCCAACACACAGATATAAAAAAACATATAGAAAACATTCATTCATACTAATCCTTGTGCACACTACTAGATCTTAGAAATCCTGCCATCTACACAAAAATCTAAAGAAAACACAGCTGAAAGTAGAGAGAAAATGTATTTCACCTTTAGAGACTTTTGCAGTATACCTATGGGGAAATCCTGAATGGGGTTGGTGGTGACCCACAGGCGGAAGTTGGGGTTGGGCTTGGTGATCCTCTCTAAGGACTTCTCCAGATCCTTCAGCCACTTTACCAGCAGGTGGCAGTTCTGTAGCATCAACCACTGACCACGAGACACCGCCATGTCCAGCAACTGTAGGGCCACCTTTATCATAGATATAGAAGAATTACCCTCAACGTCTTTTTATTGATTGTTACTACTTCCTGATTCCTATACTCATTCTACTTGACCACAAAACAAGTCTTCAGTACCTTCTCTTGGCCTTGGCCCATAGCGAGGAACTTGAACTTGTTGCCTTCAAAGCCTGACCTCTCTGCTAGTTTCATGAGGTCAGTGGCTGGGTCAGAGCCGGGGCTCAGGATGAAGACAATGGGAGAGGAAGGTGTACTCTGTTCATAAATTGCATCAAAACTGATCACAGGGGGCTGCACATATCTGAGCGGAAACAGAAGAAAACACATAGAAATTTAGGGCTTGATTTATCTTTGTGCAAATAATTATATCTTCTTGACCTGCACCACAGTGGTTTATATACATACAATGTACAAACTGTATAAGTAGTGACAGAGACATTGTATATATATCTTTAACTACATTATGACTACAGAAACAGTCTTACTTCTCGCCCATGGTGACAGTAACGTAGTCAGTCACAGCTCTGTAAACTCTATCAACACGGAAGCAGCGCAGCAACAGAAGCTTCTGAAAGGCTGACAGGTTCTCCCCATATTTCATGGGAAATGGAGCCTGTTCTGGTCCATCTAAGTCATACCACTGAGGAGAAAAAAGAATGAGGGTTAGACTCCCAACTGACTAAGTGAACTACCTATGGTGATGGATTCCTGTCAATGTGGTCACTTACAGACTTCCAATCAGTGGGATTCTTCTCCACATCGTCTGGCAGAGAGCCAAACTGCTCAGGAAAGAGCTCTGCGAGTTTCACTATGTCCTCCCAGCCCTGGTCTGCAAGCCAGTCACAAGGCTTTTTGCGCGAGCTCTTTTCCAGGGATAAATTACCTTTCCACATGAAGTGAAAAAAACATTTAAGTGAAAATGGTGGAAGAATTTTGATCATTGTGTGCGTAAACATTTGTTTGAGTTTTGTGGTCACCGTTATCTAGTCTTAACTACATTTAAAAAGAGTTCAATTTCTCTGGATATCTCACCCTTGATAAAGAACTCCAACTCCTCCTGAGGTGACCTCCCTTCTGCCTGCTCAATCTTGATGGTCAAGTTAAAGGAAAACAGCAGCTTGTGTCTCTCAAACAGACCTAAGAATAACCAGTCAGTTCAGGTTACAGTATCCACAAAGTCATCTGTGCTTTACCCTAAGAAAATGATCCCTTTCCATCTATTTCATTATTCAATCTTTATCATTTACCTGTGCAGCCATAGTTATAAACACTGTATGTCAGAGTGTTCATGATGTTCTTCAGTCTTTGGAGCAGGACGGAGTCAGGCAGAGATTTGCGCAGTGAAAAGTCAAACACATCTAGGTAGGAGGCTAGAGAGTACTGGTACATGCTGTTCACCAGAGCCATCTCTGTCAGTACAAAGAACAGGATAGCACCGCGCTTGGCAGCCGGCCGGTAGCCATCTCTCAGTTTATCAATGTCCGCAGATGTCATCTCAGCCAACTTTAGTTTCTCAAATACCTGATGATCACAACATCAAACAAAAAAAAATAGAATTAATGACTTCAGTAAAAATGCTATTCTTCCATGAGTTCACTGATTCCCGCTGTAGCCAAACTGACCTCACTGGCTTTTGACTTTGTTTCCTCCAAAGTGTGAACCAGCTCCGTGTTATCCAACATGTTGCCTGCAGATGTGGCCAGCTCTCTGAGCAGCGAGTCCCCAAGGTTTTTCAGCAGATTCTTATTGTTGCTTGTCTCTTGGATTAAATGCTCGCGCTGCTCCTCTAGCTCCTTCTTCTCAAAGCCCATGATAACACTCAGCAGCTGGTCCTCCAGACCCTTAAGAGTCACTACAGGTAACATAGATACGATAAATAAACACGTACAAAGCATTTAAAACATGGCGTTCAAATCTTACAGACATAAACTAAGCTTGCCATGCCGAAGAATCTTACCAGTATAGTTAATGACCATGGCTTTTCCAAACACTGATGGGGAGAATTTGGGGTTACTCAGTTTGGTGTTGAGGTACAGTTTAAAGTTGGGATCATAGTCCACTTCCTTGTCACCCAGCATGAGGACCTGTCTGCCCTCTGCCCCTTTTACGTTCTTCTCCAGGACATTGTCAATCACAGGGTCAATGTACTCGTCTACATCTTGAAAAAGGAATGGGAAGCCATATTTGATGGCCAACTCTAGCTGCTTCAAGAAGTCTGGATCATTGAAAGATGAGATCTGGGGAAAGAAAGGATGATGACACTGTCAGCGTCTCACGGTGTGACTCATTCCAAAGTGCTGATTCTGGGGCTGTCAGCAGTGGCAAGCTAACTAAAGCAATCATCGCGTCACATTACTTGTGAGCAGTAATGACACATAACATGTAGGAGAAATTAAACATTTTATACCTTGAGGTTATTGTTTTCTTCTTTCTTCTTAATCCAGTTGAGGGCTTGCTGTTGTGGGTCAATACACATGGGAAAACGGCTCCCTCTGCTTGTGAGAATTCCATTCTGCACTGACAGCTCATCTGGAGGCAAGCCCTCTGAGCCCCATCTGTCACACAGGGTTTGTTTGACACAGAGTTAGCCCAAGACAAGTCCACCTATGTGCAACACACTCCTACCTACTCTGCTACCACAACACAGAATTCCTATCATTTGTTTGGTAAAACTCATATTGCAGATCGTCTTCTCAAATGTCAAAATCTGCCGTGAGAACACACTCTTTCTCACCTGCTGATTTCTACCTCATCAGTTAGAAGGGTTTCCACTTTGTAAGGCTGGCTCAAGGGGATGCCCCTCTCATGCACATCCTTAACCCATACTTTGTATACCATTTCATTTCTGAAGTCCCAGCTGAAGGCCCCTACATAGCTTAGGAAAGCAGCTGAGACCAGACAGTCACCCAGGAGACGCACGCGCCGCTGCTTCAACTCCTCCAAATCTTGTGTCCATCTAAGTGGTGATAGTTGAAAAGAGGGAGTAGTAAAGACAGAAAGGAGGAAACACAAAGGGACCAAGAAAAGGAGATTAAAAACAATTGAATTAGCAACTCTTAGCACAGCAATGGTTAAGTTAGGTTAAGAGTAGTGACTCTGTTTGTTGCATCTTTTATAGCCTCACCGTTCATTCTCAGAGCTCAGGCCAGAGATAAGTTTGTCAGCAGCTATTAGCCTCCTCTCCATGAGCTCAGCCTCCTCCTGTAGCAACTGTTTCTCTGTCATAGCAGCCAGGTACTTCTTACCAAGAGCATGCAACTCATTCTGGATATCGCTGAGCTCACTCTGAATGCGCTCCAGCTCCCGCTTACTCTGAAAGAAGTTCTTCTCTAGTCGGGCCACCTAAATAAATATTGGAATTATGGCTGTTTAATCTGTCTTCCTTCTTATGGAACACGTTGCATGTACAAACCTTACATTACCTTCTCTCTCTTGGGTTTTATCTCCCGTGCAACTTCACAGTAACCCATGATAGCCTCGACATACTTCAGCAATCCTGAGCCAGCCTTACTGATGGCTTGCATCTCCTCAAAGCTTGTCTGGAGGTTCTTTAGGAAGCCTAGCCAGGAGCAAATTGCAAAGAAAACAACTGCAGCATACTTGGCATACGGAAATGGCACTGTCATATGCAGTACATTGGTATTATTATTCATAAGTCATGTAGCCCACTTACCTTTGACAGTCCTGACCTGGTTGTTATTGATGGAATCACAGTCCATTTCCATCAGCGAGCGCAGGAAGTTAGCCTCTGACATCATCCCCTTGGCTGACTGCCAACTGATCTCCTTGTAGCCACGCATCACCAGGATGCACTCACAAACCACCTGCACCTGTTTGGGTGGCTTGGCAAAGGATCTACACAATGGACCAGCAGGAAAGGGAAGATAATAGGAGGGTATTGAGTAGGAGAGGGCATAAGATTGCTTGTAGGGTCAGGTATGTTAAGTCCTGGTTTTTGCATGAATAATATGTTCTCGACATTCTAGAATATTTATTAACCCAACATACAGTACATTTTGGGAGGTTTAGTATGGGTGTCTGCATTACAGATGTCATTGTTAGTCTATTCATTCACCCTGATGAATCATCATATGCTTTCAGCAACAGAATGAAAACAATGCTCTAAATAAGGAGGTGAGTTTACCGGATCTCCGTGACATCAGATTTTTCCAGGTCTTGCAGGGCAATGCGGGCTGCTTCTAATGCTGGAAGAGCCTCAGCCAGGGAACTTTCAGCTTCTTTCTTCTCAACAGCTATCACTTTGTTCTGCACTTCAATCTCTTTGGCTTTGTCTTCAGCCAGAGTCTTTTTTTCCTCAGCTAAGAAAGGAAATTTTATTGGTAAGTGGTTTGTAACAGCTGTGTTTAGTTTCCGAAGCTTACAGTACACTGTGTTTATCACAACCCTAATGACATGCAGGTACTCACTGACCTACAGTCGTGTTTGTGGTGATCTCATTGAGCAGGGCCTCACAAGCTGTGGACTTTTCAGCGAGGACCACCTTCTGCTCTGCTAGCTTGATATTCAGCTCAGCCAGCTGCTCACTGGCCTCCTTCAGTTTATCCAAACCTCCCTCTAGACGCTTACACTGAGCTGGAACAGGAGAGAACACAACAGAATATCTCGTAAATAATCATAAAGATATCATTGCACAGTTGACGTGATGCACTAGTGTAACCCTTCACACAGAGGCCCAGAATTTAAAAGATGTTCCATTTTCTCACCCAGAATATATTGGTCCTTTTCCTCCAAGAGGTTGGAATAGGTGCTAATGAAGTCCAAGTAGTTCTTTGGCGTAACATAGTTGCAGCGTCTGAGTTTCTGCTGGAATTGCTTGCTGTAGTCACCCACAGAGCTATGGACCATGCATACATGAGTTATCACTGCTGCAGAATGTGCCACAGGAATCATTGGACTTTCACCTGTAGAAAAAAAACGGAAAAAACTTTGTGAATTCTTAAAAAAAGCTAAAACCTAGATTTAGGAATAATAATCCAGCTGTAGGTCTCATTACAGTTACATAAAGTAAAATGGCTGTCTGAAAAGAAACTGTTCTATAACAAATGCATTTAAAAGAAGAAGATGTAAATGTATGTAATTACACACCGAGAAAAGACTGAGCCACTGCAAGTAACGCCTGTGGAGGCCATGGGAGGAACCAGTCTATCACAGTGTTGTTCATCAGTCCTGGGGAAAACCGTTCACATAGTTAGTAAAATAGAATTAAAAATAATAAAATCAAGTGAAGCCTGACGCCGAATGTCACCTGGGAAGTTCCTGCAGCGTGTTCTCAGGATTTCTCCCACTGGAGACATGCCTAAAACAATGTGTAGATTGTTGGCGCTCTTATTGACAAAGTACTGCCACACACTCTCTTTAGAAGGACCTGCTCCCATCGTGAGAGCCTCATCACGAAGCTGGTTAAGAACTGACTCCTTCTCATCATCAGGGAACAATGCAGGAACGATGCCTATAAACAGAGAGCATGATCAGTACTAGCCGTGGCTTTTAAGAAAGATAAATGTAGTGTGAGCCATGAGGTTTAGAGTGATTTCCAACCTGAGGTGAGCATGTTGTTAATGAGTTCCAAGAAGCCTTCCTCGGCAACATGGGCATCAGTAAAGAGGAATACTGTCTTCTTGTTTTCAATGCCAAGCTTCAAGTACAGTGCTTTCAGGTCTTCACGGAGGTTTGACTCACTGTATCCTCTGCTTAGTGTTATCTCAAACACCTGGGAAAAGCAGATTCCATTACTACTACAATGCTTCCTTGCAAATATTTCTTTATATGTGAGGTTTAACAACATAGAAATCCGGGTTAAGAACCACCACTATGGAGGTATAGCATAGTTGCTAGGTATAGTTTCTGCTTAACCACTCAAACCTTAATTTTCCTTTTCAACATTTCCTTTGGCAGCTTTAAAATAAGAAGACTCCTGTTTCCACAATGAGTGTGGGTCACCTATAACTTTATTTCAAATCTTCATGTTCCAATGCTTCCCTAAAGCTAAGCTCAAATAGTAAAAACTAAGATGCCACATTTTTACGGCAGGAAATGAAAATATTCTAGATGTCTTGTATCTTGTGTACATATTCCCCAATTGATTGGCATGACACATGTGATGTTAATAAATATGTCTATTTTCTCTGCCTTAAGTGTCATTGTAGAACATATGACTTTTATCTGTATTACTGTAAACTGTAAGAAATGAAAATTTGATGTTTCTTTGTCATTGAGAATCATTTGCCCTTCCCCACAATCGTCATTGTTCTTGTATTTTACAACCTCACAGCCGGCAGTGAAGGCAGCGAGCTTGGTGAGGGACTGCTTGCCAGACCCCCCCACACCGACAAGCAGTGCATGGCCACGATCAATGCGGATGATTCGGTGCACGCGTGTCAGATGTTCCAGAGCATCATCAAACAGTACTAGGTTCATCCTGGACTTATTCTCATTGTATTCCTCTAGAATTTCCTGAAAAATACAAAGACACAGTTGTCTTTCATTGTAATTAAAGATAGAATTTGGCAGAAAATACGTAAATGTAAATAATTGTTATATCATTAAACTATTACATTTCAAAATGTGTATTAGACTGAGACCACCCAACCGCTATAAATAACACATTTGACAGTACCTGAAACAGAGCTTTTGATGCATCGTAGTCCTGTATGTCCTCATAGACCCTTGGTTCAGTCTCACTGAGGGCTGTCCTGTAGTCGCCAAAAAGAATTGGGTCCCTCATGACAGTCTCCATGTCTGACTTAAAATGCTCCTCAATCAGGTTCTTAATGTGGCCTTGGACCTGGTGGCATAAAACCCACATTGGATACATTTGAAAGCTACAAAACTATTTAGTATACAGTAGGTGAGCATACATTTGTTATTACAGTTGGAGGAACAATTACGCATATTGCATTTATCCCTGCAGTCAATACAAAGGAGAATCTACAGTAAATATCTACTACCATAATAATTAATAATAATAATAACAATACCAAAGCTTTGTCAGTTTCATCAATGAGTCTGTCATGGAAGATTCTCAAGCACTCATTTCTCCAGACACGCACAAATTGGGGGACTGTCAAAAACCTGTTAGAGAGAAATCAGGTAAAGCAAACATATTTAAACACATAGACTTGTAACTGCAAAGTCCCTGTTCATCTGTTAATAGAGTGAATGTGCTAAATCAGACCTGTCAGGTTTGGTGAGGGTCAGTCCATTGTAGACTCTTGACAGGTCCCTCAGGTTGAAGATGTAGTGGAACTTGGAAGGAGTGGGTGGCAGATCTTTGATGATGTTGTTGTACAGTTCCAGTGTGCACAAGGTAACTTTATCACAAACCTTCTGTATGATGTCTTCAAATGCCTAAAATATTTGACCAAGTTTATTAAATCTGACTGTTTTGGATGATTCTGATATGTACGTACGTGGGAAGAGCTACTCACTCTGGTGTGGCCTTTGAGAATGGAAGCATAGATAAGGTGGAGGGAGTCCACAGCAGGGAAGGGGATGCTGAAGACACTGAAGAGTGAGACAAAGCGGGGATCAACCTCATTCCTCCCACCTCCTGCCTTTCCCATGGCAGCAATAAAACCAAGATCCTTGAGGGTTTTGTAGTTAAGATCTTTCCCTCTGTCATATATGCCTCCTCGGTCCAGTAACAGCTTCAGAAGTGCAATGGGCTGTTGTGTGCCGTAATTATCCACCTGGACAAGCATACAGTATATAACAATAATGTTAAACATACAATAACTGTCACCGTGAAGGAGATAGTTAAGAGGTTAAGAGCGTGGAGTAGGTACCTTTGGCATATTCATGTCATCCATAAAGACGAGCAGTCTCTTTCCCATAGTAGGCCCATAGATCTCTTTGGTCCTTTTCTCCACATTGGCCTCCAAGTTCCTCTGCAGGTCCATTGCAGTTGTTCTGGATGAGAAGTTGATCATCAGTGTAATCTGGAAAAAGAAGGGAGTGTAAAGAAAAATTTTAAGAATTTAAACTGAAGTAAAAAATAAATGTGCACATCAGTAGTTAGAAAGTAAACTCACAGTTGCATCTGTATTGAGATTCTTCAGGAAGTTATGAATGGTGGCGGTCTTGGAAGTGCCAGACTCTCCAACCAGAAGCACCGGCCTCTTTATCTTCACCATCTGTTCCAGGATCCAGCTAGCTCTTGTGGTGTCGATAGTTGGCACTAAAGCAAAGATGAAGGACAAATCAAAGTAGCAGAAGGTGCTCACGAAAATAAATATAAGCTGTATGCATGTATGTATGTATGAATGCAGGACACTGGATTTGTCCTTGCCTCAAAGCTCAGACACTTGACCTTTACCTAGAATATCAGCAAACTTCATCTCAGGGTTGTGGATGTATTTGGTAACCAGGGAACTCCAGGAAACCCACTTCCCCTGTGTTCCATCAAAATGGAAATCATACAGAGTTGGGAGGTATCCTGTATAGATGCAGACATTGTGTTATCAACATTAAGATGAATTAAAGGCACTTGAACATATTCATGTGGAATATAAAATTATCAGAAGTAAAACTGGGTCATGATATTGATTCATTCAACCTAAAACCATAAAAAAATCCCGCTAATAGATTTCCAAAAATGCCTGCAAAGATGGACAATTTCATATTACACAGTACATAGGCATATCTCCGAACCCTGTTTCCTAGTATACAACATTAAACGTTACCCACAAACTGTACAGAAAAGTGTACATTTAAAACTGCTTGATGCTCTAAAAAAGCTTGATACTAATTTTTACCTGGGATCTCACCAGGTCCGGCCAAGGTTTTCTCATCTTGCACTATGGTTAAGCAGGAAAGCTTTTTGATGAACTCATCAAATTTGATCCTGCCGCTCTCCAGCAATGTGGCCCCCAGTGAGCAGTACAGAGCCTCCAGGAAGTAACACTCCAGGATTTCAGCTCTGATGCTTTCAGTCTCAAGCAGCGCATCCAGTGTCAAGCACAACTGAGTCACCTGAATTCATCCAAGTAGTCTGAGTATGGGACTATACTAATAGTAATGCATAAATACAACAATTCTGGAGTACATTTAAGATGAATGAGATTAACTTACCATGTTCAGTTCTGTCTGAGGGACAACAGTTTTCAGTTTCTGGCCCTGTTTGCCATCAACTATACCATCCACAATCATGTCAATAGACCTGTGAACATATTTCTCAAACAGCTCGTTGAGCAATTTTTGTTCCTAGAAGAAAAAGAAATAGTGTTGAGATATGATCAAACTATAATTAAGTGCAGTTATTCAAAGTGTATATGTTTTTTCTCATACCTCGTCAGGTCTGTCGCTTAACCATCTCTGCCAGTATGGGGTGAATCGCAGGTTTTTGGGGTCAACAAAAACCATCCCACAGCGGGAAACAGTAGCAGGGGAAGCATACTGCAGATCTCCAACCTGTGATGGGGACGTTTCTTACATTATTGCTCTAAAAGTTGCTTTGCAGAAAAATGTAGGGAAAGGTATTCTGTTGACAGCCATCTTGAAATTCAGACAAACCTCAAATAGCATGGCACAGTGATTCTGTAAACGGATCCGCTCTCCATTGGCTAGAGTGAGGAGCTTGTTGTCATCCATCACTGAGTTCATATTCTCGACCCACAGAGCATCCACGTCCCCATCAAACAGGATGTACCTGAGAGTCAAATTCATGTGTTTATGTTGCATAAAAACTGACACTGTTGAATTACTTAAAGCACCCATATTATGCTCATTTTCAGGTTCATAATTCATTATATTTTGAGGTTGTACCAGAAAAGGTTTACATGGGTTCATGATCAAAAAACACCATATTTTTGTTGTAGGCTACCACACATTGCTGCAGATCCTGTTTTCACCCTGTGTGTTTGGGTCTCCATTTTAGCAACAGAGTGAGACATCTCACTTCTATACTATCTTTGTTGGGAGTCACACGTGCACAGTAGCTAGGTAAGATCACATCAGCTAGATAACCCTTTCTCCAACTTTGGTCAGGGCGCACTTGTGGAATACCTGCAAAACAGGAACATGTAAGTAGTTCTTTTGTAGATTGTGGTGAACTAGTGTGTGTTGCAGCAGTGCTTTGCCATTGAGAAAAAGCTAGCATGCTAGCGCTAGCATGCTACGGTTGGCCACCTCATCATGGCTAGTGATGTAGAAAGCCGTGCAGATTTTGAACAGCTCCCTCGGAGACTTAAGGCAGGAGACATTCAGAAATCTCACTCAAAACAGCATTGAGTTTTTTTTCCAAGTTTGTTTGCACGTGGAAGCACCAGAGACACAAAATAGAACCCCACATCCCAGAAAAAGTGTTTTTTTCATAATATGGGCACTTTAAAGGTCTCCTTTAAGTTTTCTTTGTTACCTCCGCTCTTTTTTGTCAGTAGGTTTGTTGATGTCGCGAAAGATGTTGGATAAGATCCCATCAGTCCAGTCTCGAGTGTCAGGGTCCAGAATACCGTAAAGTTCAATGACACTCATGGCTTTAGGGTTTAGGGGATACATTTTGGTTTGAAATCCCAATCTGATGAGATAAAATAAATGTCACTATTGTTCACACAAAAGATCAGGGAGGTGGTGTAAACTTAGATGATATAAACTGACTTAGTCTGAGCTTGACATAATGTGCTGATCACAACCGATTTCCCTCCACCTGTTGGGCCAACAACCATAGTAGTATGTCTGGTCATCATCGTCTCATACATCTGCACCACTTTATCCACCTGAAGCCACGGACAGCATAAAGAAAATGGTATATCAACATCTAAATGCTCACATGCTGTAACTCAATCTTTGCGACTGTAACTCTCTAACAATGTAACAATCTTTCAGTGCGGAGGAAAACCTGTATCTCAAAGAATCAAAACTAAGACAGAGATGAGACACCTGGTTAGGCAGCATGACATATTTGTTTTCCTGTAGGATCTCTTCCACAGCATCATTGAAGTTGGGATAGCGAACACGAGGGCAGTCCAGCCCAGGGAACAGATCTGAGATCAGTCCGAGGAACAGGGGTACGTCCTCAAACACAAACTTTGGCAGGTTCATGTCCCTGAGAGCACGCATCAACACCACATCCTGCAGAGAGGAAAGACAGAAATAACAGTGAAAAAATGTCAAAAGACAATAAGCATTTAAAAATCTTTAAAGAACAAAATTAAAATGTTCACAAGGATAAAGTGTAAAATATTTTCAAGCTTGCAAATATATCAAATTACCTACTATGTTATTCAGCAGAAATCACCCACCCAATCACAATTCTAGATCTATGTGACCTAGAGATCTAAAAACATTTTTTAAATAGATTTACACAGTATTTTAAGTGTTGTATTTTTCAACATGGAGCTGAGTGATGGTATTTTACTAGATTCAGTTTTTAGGCCAGACTGCAGAACCTACTTCAAAAAAACTGACAAGAAGTATTGCTTTCCTTTATTCTCTGTGGAATCTGCAACATTTTCTGTTATGTAGATACTGAAAAGACCTCATCTAAATCTTGCAAATCCCCAACATTTTCCCAACAGCAATCAAGCATCAGTCTATACCTGAGGGATCATGAATAAATAACTTCTTAGTTTCATATTGAATCTTAGCAAAAAGGAGAAATGTTCTATTCCTTTTAGGAAAATAAAACATGGAAAATGTTCTTTGGTCTCTACCTCACTGAGTTCTGGTGAGCCTCTCTTCAGCTCTCCGGCCATCACTAGGACAGACTTCAGAGCTCGCAGGCCAAAGTCGTAATGAGACTGCTTGGACAGCTGCTCACGTGCCAGTTTATACAGTACTGTCATCTTCTTTGCCAGCACCTGAATTGAACAAAGGTGTGGACATGAAATCCTCAATATGGCATAGGTGTAGCAGTAAGCAGTTTGCAGTTTTTACATGTTTGTATGACAATTTGTCTTTCTGTGCTTAAAAATATCAGAACATGTTTAGTTATTCATTATAGATTCTCTTGCATTTCTGAATTACCTGAGAACACTAACATACTGTAAATATTGTACATTATAGTAATATTGCATATGCATGGGTTATTAGAGATTACCCCAGAGCATCAGCTAAACAATAACAATGCAATTTGTGCTTTGTGTGTGCGTCCCTCACCTTGGCCAGTAGGAAGCCCTCAGAGAAGAGCATGATCTCACAAATCTGCTGCAGGTCAGGCACAATGACCACCACAGGTCTGAAGAGGGCTTTGACTGATTCCGGCAGTTCTGTGCGTCCTGCATAACCTGGGTTCATGGTGATGAAAATTCCCATGCGGTCATCCAGGCTGATCTCGTGCCCTTCAAACTGATGTGCATAGTGAGAAGGAGGTGATTTAGGGGAATAGAGGTTAACAACTCTTCTGTGTATAGGCTATAGAAGCAAGCTATCATCTTAAATGATCACAAGTGAAATAACCTTCTTTGTTAAATATCCATGAATTTATATGAAAAATGATTATTTTTGATGTATTCATAACTGGTTCTGTATAACAGACTTACATGAAACCTTTTAAGGTGCAGAATGAGAGCATTGCGGATAGTCTGGATTTGGGAGGAGATAACTGACAACACTGAGGCATCAATGCGATTAAACTCATCAAAGCAGCCCCATGCGCCACATTGGGCGAGGCCAGAGAAGATCTTACCCACAGCCTGCATTCAAAGAGGAAAGGAATTTAAGTAATAGAGCTAGTGTGGTTATGGTTCTAAGAGTTTTTTCAGAAGCTGTTGGCTCTTCAAGTGTAGGCTTCTTACCATGTAGTCCATGCCCTCACCACAGTTTGTAACCACACAGAGCAGGCCTAAAGCTTTGGCCAGATCTTTGGTGGACTCTGTCTTTCCCGTACCAGCTGGTCCAGCAGGAGCTCCACCCAGGTACATGGAGAGGGCCTATATCACAAATACACACCCACGTACAGAAGTTGTCAAAACAAGCTGACAGAATAATTTACATGTGTCTGCTTGGGTGTTGGGTGATACAAATTTGCAAGGGTTTTTCAGACCTGCGTTAGTGTGAGGTAGATACGGTCTGTCAGTGGGGTTATAACCAATCGACCGTTCAACCCCATGTATTCATAGCCGTAAGAGAACGAAGCACTGCACTGACGCACAAATAGGTCGTCATGTTCCTGGACCCAGTAGAATCTGAGTTGGCTTTCCCACTCAAACTCTCGTGCATCCATTATACTGGAAAGAAAATAACATTAATGTTTTATTAATGTTCACTTTCAAACACATGAGTTCATGTCAAATGCAATGAAAACATTTTTTTTTAACTAGCAAAGGTTAACTGTACCTGTTTAGTACAAAACTGTCTACAATGTCTCTTGCATGGACATCGATGATAAGCACAGTGTTTATCTTTCGTCTGTCATTTTTCTTCATAGGTTGTGTAATGCGTGTAACCAGCTCATCAATCTGCTGGTGCATTTTCTTAGCATAGTTCTTCAGCGCATATTTATCTCCTTTCTCCACATTTTTAAAGACATCCTCTACCTCCCAGGTCCACCACACTTGATTTGCAGCGAGCACCACCATGCCCTGGTACAGCAACATCCAATCCACCCTGAGAAACCAGGGAATGACACATTTAATGTGGTTCCTTTGCAAGCTCAAACACACAAATTTGCTCACACACATGTAGCATCTACACACACCTGCCCCTGTCTTCACAGTAGTGGAAAATTGCCTCCTTGGTGATAAGTCTATTAGTCCTCCTCATCTCCAGTAGTATTCCCGTCATCCACTCTTCCACCCTGCCCTCCACTGGGATGGACTTCTTCAGCTCCATCACTTCACCCTCAGCAGACACCATGGCTCCAGCTACTGTCTCTCCATTACTTTCCACATCAAACCTCAGAGATGCTATGTTGTCATACATCTTGTGGAATGAAGAAAAGAAAAATATCATGGAAGTGTTTCACACATATGGCAAACAGTGATCCTCCTCATGCTACTCAGAAGAATAATGCCTTATGACTTTCTTATCACTCCTGCTTTGTCTATAGTGGTGTGATACCTTGATTATGTGCTCCTGGACACAGGCAGGGTCATTGCTCCCCAGGATGCTAAGCAGTTCATCATCTGAGATAAAGAAGAAGCGAGGAAATGCGTTCCGCTTGGAGTCCAGGTAGTCATTAAGACTCTTCTGGCACCTCTCTAGACCATCACTCAGGGCCTGCAGGTCTGTTAGCCGGTTGGGAATCAGGCAACACCGCTTAATGTTAGGACCCTTCACTATGTCACTCATTATCTACACAAAAAATTAAGAAGAAGATATTATTTTGAGATGTGCAGTAAAAGAGTACTTTACTTTCATTGGCTAATATTATGGCAACACTCACTTCTTTAAACCTTTTGTCAATATTGTCAAATTTTTTGGCTTCCTCCGGTAACTGCGAGCGAATGTCTCCACCAATGAATATGCTCTCCAGGTACATCCATTTTCGTTGTACCAGCAATGACACCTGGGTAAGAAATATTTTTTTAGTAGGGATTTTTGTAGACCAGCTCAAGCAAGATTTGGCTGTTCTCACTGACCTCTATGGTCTCACTGATAAGGGACAGGTCTTTTTCCCATTGTTGTATGGTGCCAAGGAAAGGTCCAACAAAACGGCTGCCCGCCATGCTCTGTAAGTTCATGGCATCGTTCTCCACATTCAGCAGGATCTCGTCCACTGCACCTAGAATGAATCCACGTTCCTGGGTGCCTTTCAAATATGGCACCACACCGAACTTCATGTTTTCCCAGGTCTCAACCACCTCCTTCACTCCCTAGAAGCACACACACAAATGCCCAAACATGAATATTGTGTTTTAAAAGTATTTTTGATTTTCACCGATAACTGACAAATCCCTAACTCCAGTTTGAGATAATTCACAAAGACATAAGCTTGCCTTCTCAATACTGAGCTCTTTTACAGCAGAGGTGACAATGTCCCCTATGACATTTGCATATTTGTTCAACTCCATAGCAAACATGTTCTCCAGAGTGAAGCTTTCAGGGTTCATCTCAAAGCTGGTGCCGGTCCTTTCCATCAGTTCCTTCCAGTGTCTGTGTCCCAAAATATAAAAACACATGTTGATTTTATGTTGTCATACTACTTATTTACAATCATTTTGTTTTGTGTGTCAGATTCATTCCAGTTAGGTTCTGGTGTCATTCCGCCAAATGACCTGTCTCTGAGGGCCTCATTTTTCAGGTCCAGCAAAAGAGGCAAAGACTCTTTGAACTCCTTCATACGTCCTTCTAGAAAGAAGGCCACAGGCAAGGCCCGCACATCTTTGGGCAGCTGCCTCAAGCTTTTAATGAAAGCCTCAACACCCTCCTGTAGCAGCTGGATGTTTAAATCAACCCACAATGTCTGAGACCACTCCGTCTTGGCGTCCTAAAAGATGTAAGGACAAACACATGAAATGTTTTTAAAACCCTGTTGACAAGAATTATGTGTAATGTGTCCCAATATGCTATCACATCTGACCTTCTGAGCTTTATAGACACCATATATCTGTCTTAAGCCCTTCATTTCCTTCTGCATGCTGATAACCTCTGGGTACACAGTGACTGACAGGTCCAACAGCTTCTCAGCATTAGCTAGTTCCTGCCGTCCTGATACTATCTTGGCAAGCTCTGCCTCATATGTTTCCATTATGGTCAGTCCTGCAAAGAACAAAAGGGAGAGACTGGTTCCTCCACTACATTTCAAATTTTAATACCATATATTATTGCTCTAGGTATGACAACTGAAGGCAGGGTCCAAGTGCACAAGTACCTTTCTCCAAATCATCCCCCACAGCTCCAGGACCATGCATGTTGAAGCTTTCAGCAAAGATAGACAACTCCTGCCTGAACTCTTCAGTCTTCTCCTTTGTAGTCTTCAAGTGTACGGGAGGGAGAATAGGAAGAGGACTGTAAATTTACATTTCAAAAAACCAAAACACCTGCAATTTTCGTTTTTCTATTTAAGCTGATTGTGTAGGTTTGATGTCTGACCTGAGTAAATGATTTCTTAACATCTGTCAGACTTCGATTCATTTGTCTGGATTCTGCAAACAGATCATTCCACATTTGGACAATATTGGCCACAAGCTCCCGTTCATCCTCTCCGACCTACATATGGAAAATAGAATCTAAGACGTTCAACAAGGCAAACAATATCAACGTAAACTTTCAATGAGTAATCATTTAACATTAAACACACAGTACCTCCACTTTATACATGGCCAGTGTTCTGTATTTTTCCTGTATATCAGTAAATCTCATTTCCACATCTAGAGACATGTCTCTGATGTCTGCGATGGTGCCAAGGACAGACTTCAGGTCTTCAAAGGTTTCAGGGTTCTGTTTCAGCTTCTCAGACAGTTGCTGTTTTATAAAATAAACGTAAGTATAAATCACACAAAAAAATCAAAGAGTATTTACTATAAAAAACATACGAAACACAGTGTAGCATTATTCAATACCATGAGTTCATCTCTCAAGTTGAAGAGATCCTCTTTGGCAGGCTTGTTGAGCAGGCTACCTAGTGAAGTGATCCAGGACTCAGCCGTCTCCTGCACTGCCTGAGCCAGAGGCTCCAGGTTGAGATGGATGACCTGCTCATTCTTAAACAGAGGCTCTAGCATCACCTCCTGATTGATACGAGAAAGGAACTGCAGCTTGTCATCATACATGACACAGGATGGTTTTCTTGCAGCAAACTTTTCATTGACGATGGTTTTGTTCTTTTCCCAAAGGGGCCGGTAGCGTTTCCAGTGGACAAGATACTGATCCAGGCCAAAGAGCAGCCGCTGGACGTTCTGGGACACTGTCATGGCGTTCTCATTTATCTGTGGATGCTGCCACACATCACTGTAGAAGCTAAATGTCACCACCTCATCTTCACCACCCACACGCTGTGGAGGACACTCAATGCAGGTCCCATGCATCCAACGCACAAATTTCTGAAACACAACAATATGAGCAGAATCGAGTCACATTGTCAGTGTGTCATTTAAAACAATGTTCTTTTCGATTTTGTGGCCCTGGGACGCGTTACTACGCCCCAGTGTGTTGTTTGTAACTGTTCGTGAGTGTTATGTTACATTTTTGTTCTGAATATAAAATTAAAAAATTGATCACAAAAAAAATGAAACAATATTATTTTCAAATGCAGTGGTACATAGGAGAATCATTCTGATCCTACCTTGGTGCTTTCCACACAGTCTCTGATACACTGCATGATCAGCCAGTAGATCTCATTGCTTTGGGGCTGCAACACAATCTTAGGGGCAGACAGGATGGCATCAATTTGGAAAAGCGGGGTACTTCCCCTCAGTGCCATGTTGAAGGCTTGGGTGTTCCTAAATGTGAAAGTCAACAAGAGGGATGTTATAGTGGTTGAGACTGAGATTGTACTGTATTTCAAATGAACAGTGATTATTACTGCTCACAAAGAAGATAATTTCAAAAAGAGGAACATCATGTTATTACCTAAGCACCATCTTTATAAGGGAGTCTAGCACCTTGCGTTCCCAGTACTTGTAATAATCTGCCATACATTGGGCTTTGCCACTGCTGGTTCCCATGATCAAATGTTCTGTCTTAGTGATGAGGGGTCCAATGTCTGCATACTTTCTACTCAGCAAATTCACAGTCTTGGTGCGCTCTCGCTCTATACGTTCACAGAACTCCTTGACACCTTGAAAAAACACGCAATTAAGTCATGAAATAAGTTTAAATTCTTATAATATTATCATTACATCCAATAAATAGTATCTCACCTGGTAAATCGTTTGATTTATCTGGGACTGGAAATTTCAGTAAGTTGGCCATCACCATGGAATGCAACTTGGACTCAATGTCCCTCTCATTCTTCTGAATCTGATTGACAACTAACTCAAACTTAGAGACAGCCTTAATGCCTCGGTTGATGAAGTCGGCAATGCCTAAAACCAAACACATATTATCTGATTTCAATTTTACAGACAATACTAATTTCATCAGACCACATGTATGCGTTAATCAGACTAAATTGACATTTCAGCTACTGTATGCACCATACCCAAAGAATTCCAGTTGAGTCTTTTACATCCAAAATGAATCTCTGCTTTGACCGCTTTGATCTGTTGAGCCAGCATAATGAACGTTGACTCACTCAGGCTGTCCATTACAGAGTGGTAGCAGTTGACCAGGTTGTTCAAACCAGTCACATATCTAAAACCAACGTTGAAACACGGCAGGCCGAGATTACATCGAGCAGTGGTATTTTGATGTGGTATTCAGTTACTGGTTATTATCATTACCTGATGAATTTGTGCTCCTGTAGAGCAACATTTTGAGCCAGGTAAGGCACAGAATAGCCCAGTGACGCTAGGTTGTTTGTCTCAGAAATGATTTCTTTGATCTCTGGAGCAAAGTTCACAATGTATCGCACCTCCTTCTGTAGGCTGCTTTTGGCTGGTGGGACATCCTTAAAATGAGAAAAATCAAAATAAATGCAGAGCATTTGAAAAACAGTTACTAAAGCTATATTTTGCACAATGTTGAGTAACAGTCTAAGTAAGTAAATAGCAAGAGATACATACCAGTTCTGCGTGGATTTGGTTTTCATTGGTAATCATAACAAACAGGGTTTTTTTCATTAGCAATGGCAAGGTGTGTTCCGTTTCGGCCAGCCAGCATTCATACTTCTTCTTCTCATAGTCCGTGAGCTGCACTGCCATTTCTATGTACCTGTCCTTGGCCTGAGCAGAATGCAGCAAAAGGCACATCAGGGCTTTCAAAAACATTTTGGTGTGTAAACAGTTTAATATTTACATTAACCTATAAAGCTGTGCAACAGTGAAATAACTCACCGCTTTGCTCTGTTCACTCTCCAGCAACTCCGGCACTTTCAGGAAGGGAAGGATGGTGTGTTTTATGCGGTGGATAAGAGATTGAACCCATCTGATGGCTCCTGCCACAGGAGGCTCATTTTTATTTAGTGGTGGGTTGTCCTTCTCTGCCTCAAATATTTCATTTATGCTGTCCACCTAAAAAAAGAAAAGAGCTAAGCATTCTTCAAAAGTATAATGATAAACTGGCACAGAAGATGAATATAAAATAATGGGCTATGTTATATTTCTTTATTTTTTTTAAATAGTGTTAGGGTTAGGTTAAATGTCCCTTAATTTCTTTTTGTCACAGTATTTTTTCTCATTTTAATGCTCTTATCAACATGGAAAAGTGGATTGGCTTGCTTTGTGCAAATGTTTTTTTTATTGAAAACAAGATTGGTAAATAGCTTACTGTCGTGTTCAATTTCACATGTAACATTCTCACTTGGAACAAATTATCTCTCACACAGTGTAACACTGTCCATCGATAAAAGGGTGGAAAAAATACTTTGACAAGGGGGGGGTAGCTCAGTTCACAACGACAAAACACACACATCCCTTTGGTCTTGTCAATGGAACCATTTGGCAACTTTTAAAAAGCCTAATGCCTTATTGGCATCCATTTTGGGGTTTCACGCTCGCCATCCACTCAAAACGTAACATTACTACTCTTTGACTGGCTTGCAAGCCCAAACAAGTGTGTGCGGCGTGCCTGTTGTTTTGTTTCCGGGCTAGTTAGATCTGGTGTGGTGTTGCTACTGTTACTAGTTGTTGCAACAGCATGTGAAAAAAACTACAAAGTCTTTTAGGGCAAAAAGAACGTTAATCTTGCGATAAAAATATTGAAGCTGTTAAAATGGGTTTGCATTAACGCCGTTAATAACGCGTTTAACTGACAGCACTAATTCACATATGTGAATAAGGTTTGGGAGACTTTGATGACTTACACTGAAGCATTTAACAAAACTCTCGATCGAGGAGAATTAGGATTAGCAATACAGTTACCCACATGTGCCATCCAAACTCTGAGTGTCTGTGTATTACCAAGAGCCATATACAGTACCTCTTACTCAAGCTGTCAAGTTTGGGTTTTGCAAAGATATTGATGGCACCATCCTAAAGACGCACCATACTAAAGACGCTCTATCTTTAATCTAAAGATGGAGTATGACCAGATCTTGTCATCCCCTGGCCTGTGATCTAGGAGAGCCCTGATGTTACCTAAGTTTTCTCCTTGTCTCATCTGACCACTACATGGTGTTTCTGAAAATTCCACAACAACTTTTTCTCAATTTCACAGTACAGTACCTCTTTGCAATACTGAGCCAGGATGTCATTAAACTTTTTCATCAAATGGTTGTTGATGGCCTCTCTGGAGCGGATGTGTTTGAATTTCAGGAGCATGTCAAAGGCAGCAGCTGATGAACGCAGTGTCTTAAAAGACTGATCAATGAAGTTGATGGCCTCTCCCTCAATAGCCTGAGCAGACACATGAGATGCGAATCAGCTTGATAATGGAGGTACGGCACAAAGTAACAACTCAAATGTATTAGTGCAAACTGACAAGCACATTGATACAATAATGCTTAATTAAATTGTTCCTCCAGAACTTAGATTTTCACAACTTGTTCCAAACTTACCTGAACCGTAGTGTCAAAGTCTTGTATGATCATTTTCCAGCTGCTCATCTTACAGATGTTGAAAGGGTTAAAATTGACTTCTTCAATAGGCAAAACCAGACTATCCACTCTGCACAGCACTTCATCAATGCGTTTTGGGTCACCGGTCACACCTTTTAGCTCTGGACCAAAGATGTTATAGAACTCTTCCAAAATCTGTACAAAAAAAATCAGGAAGAAGAACTCTTTCTAAAACCGATGTTTCTTTAAATACATTCTCATGTTGAGTTATTGAGTGAGAGGTCAATATTTATAAAGCGTATGTACACAGACCTGAAAAACATTGTACAAGTCCTGGCAGACGGAGGCCATGTAATCAGTCCTCTCAAACAGTCTCTTACGGTCAAATTCCCAGCGTGGATCCCTGCCGGATTCTTCAATTTCAGCGCGCACTTCAAAGTAGGATGATTTCCACAGTTCCAGAACCTGCTTAGCCTCATGTACCTTGGATTTGGCCACATCCCTTTTATCTCTGTGCAAGGCACAGCATATTGTTAAGTTACACTGAAACAACAAAACTGACCAACATTATAAAATATGGCTACATTCAAACTCTCACTAAGCCCTGAACCACCAATGTAAGATATAAAAGTGTTCACACATACTTGAATAGCGTTAGGACATCAATTACTTGAGTCACACGTTCACATAGCTGCCAGGCGATACGCTCCATTAGAGGGACCATACGCTCATTTGTGTTATAGTGGCAGGAGATTATCCACACAATTTGTAGGCTGCTCATCAGAGGAGAGATGGTCTCCAGGATCACACTAAAATTTGCTCCGGTACTCAGATTCTACAACAGAAAAGGGTAACGTTGATAGAAGTGAAGGTGAGGATAGCAAAAAACTTCTGTAGTCAGAATTCTGATTTTGAAAAAATATTCTTCACAAATGTGTGTGCTTTTGTAACCACCAGCTTTTGTCAGTTGTTAAAAAATGTTAATTGTTAGAGAAATTTGGTTTTAAATGTAAATACTATTCAGCAATAATGCATTTATAACAAGTGCAGCTTACCATGAAGTGTCTTTCCAGTGTGCTGAGGAAGCGTAAGTTATCGTCTGACTCCACACGGTATTTATTAAGTTCAGCAACTGTTCCGTCCAGGGTTTGAACAATGCCTGCATCTGCTTTGGTCATCACCTCCACGATCTTCTTTACTACAGGCTGTTTGAGTTGCTCACTCAGAGCACTAAGGATGGATGCACGCTCTTGCCAAAAAGCTATCTCGGCCATAGGGCCAGGTGCCTAAAGAAAAATAAATCTGAACGTTATACATTGGTCTACTGTGTATGTTTTATGCTTTCTTCTACCTAATAATTTCCTTTTGAGCTGAAAGGGACTTAGTTTCTTGGTTATATTTTAGACATTTCAGCAGCAACTGTACATGTGAATGCTGGTTTTGACCCCCGATCCTTCAACTGACATCACCATACTCTGCCTGGGTTGAAACTCAGAATACAGAGAGAGTTACAAACCTGTGGCTTTTTGTTTTGCTGCTCCTCAATAAAAATTGTGATCTGAGTCTGCCAGTTCATCACACATTGCTCCAACTTCTCTACCGTCTCTGGATTAGACAGCAGTACGTCCATCTCCTGCTCCAAGTCTATCTCAGGGATATGTAGCGTAATCTCATCTGTGACAAAGAGACTGATCTTTAGGTTGTACTGCTTATTATGAAATGAACATTAAAAACAACCATGAGCAGTATGTTTAAGGCTGTTTTTTCTATATTTTCCTCCCAAAAAAACTGAACTGAAATGTGTATTTTATGTTCTGCTGCAAGAGGACATTCTTTATAACAATTTACAGTAAACAAAGTCCTTTCATGGCCGTGACAGCATTCAATTTACTTAAAAGTTAGGGGAAAAACAGAGAATTCCAAATTGATTATTCTGCAGAGTTATATAAAATATGCTGTTTTTTTAAAGCAAAATATTGATAAATTACTGAAAATAAAAATACTACACCCTTGGTATATCTAATAAATCAAACCTTGAATCTGAAGGTGTTGGAGAGTTGTATTGACCATGCCTAAATACTTGTACGTCCTGTTGAGCAACTCGTCACGGACAGTGAATTGCCCACTTGACTTCACTGGACTCTCCTCTTCACCCTCTCCACTAGTCTCCTCCTGAAGACTAACTGCCCCGCTTTCATAACCTGCACCAGTTATCTTCATCTGGTGGGCAGTAATCAAGGGTATATACACCTGACAAGAGACACAGTCAAAATGTGCATCACATTGACATTTCTTTGATTTTTCCTCAGCATCTTAAAGTCCTCAACAATATTCTTGATTCAGAAAATCTGGCGTTTTTGATACATGGTTGATGATGACAGTTATTCAGCTGTTACATTTAGCGTTTGTCTGTACTGGTTGCTGCTGGTTGCTTGTTGTTTTTTATTTGACTTACATGGGCAAGTTTGTTCTGCAGCACAAGAAGGGGCTGTCCATTATGCATGCCAATGTCAAAGAGCCTGGGCATCAGCATACTGGCCTCATTCATGTCCAATGGTTCAACAATGGTCTCTATTAGAACACAAATAATATCTTGGTTAATCCTTTTTATGTGCAATAGCGGCTTTATCGTGCGTTATTGTAATACTGATGGGTCTTCTCACCCTTAGTGTTCCTGAGAAAGTAGAACAGACTGGATTTTAAAAATCTCTCTGGGTATTCATTAACCGACACATGAAGCTCTACGTGATAGACCACTTGGACCTCAATCATCTGAAAAGACAAAAACAGAAATGCAACGTCGGATCAAGATCGGGCAGAATTTGTGTATCTTGGCATTAGCTACACATTGTTTTCCTCTCCATCAACAATACACAAATACATGATTTAAAACACAGCTGCAATTTTAAAGCAATTAACACAAAAGGGATGGATTTGATCTCACATGGCTGGGGCTTTCCCCATATGTCTCCGAGTCAGATGTCATCTCTGCTCCACTTTGAGTCCAGGACTTCATGTCAGGACTGGAAGAGTCTTTCTCTTTACTCATGTCTGTGGTTATAAACGTTGTAGCTGTTAACGTTAGTTGGATGCAGTCTTACTGTCATAATGATAGCCCAATTCAAGTTAGCGTTAATCGTCTTTAGAGACAACTAGGGCTAAGTTGACATTAACCCGATAGCTGGCTACATTTCGGGTCAGGGGTACGTAACCATGACCCGAAATGTAGCCAGCTATCGGTACGTTTATAGGGGTGGGCGGATCGATCTAAATATCGATAGTATCGATGCCAACGCTGGTATTGGTATTTGATCGATACAACTGTAATTTAATCGATATTTTAATTTAGATATCTCTCCTCTACGTTCACTGTACTTTGCTTGTGTCTTCCACCTTCCTGAGCAAACGCCGCTTTCACATCTTGGCCCACATTGCTCCTCCTCCCCCTCCTGCTCCTCTGCTGTGATTCGTTGTTGTGTCGTCACGTGACTCACTGAAACAACGCGCAGAGGAGCAGCGACTCGCTGTATTCATTCTACAGTGCCTAATAACTAATAATTTTGTGCACTTCAATACATTAATAAAGAAATATTGCCTAAAGAATTGATCATTCATTCACCTCAGAAATAATGAAATGCTCTCCCCTACACAAAAGTAGTTTTTAAGTAAAAAGTATAGTATTGGTATCGGTATCGGCAATACGGACCCTATATGTATTTGGTATCGGATCGATACCAAATTTTGCAGTACCGCCCACCACTAGTACGTTATGCTTTTAGACTTTGGTTAAGGTAGAAAGACATTCACAGATTCGAACTTCCGGGATCAATAACTCTGAATCAAAATGTTTTTAAATCACAAACGACTTATCTTTCCTTTCGTAGTAACGTTAACAACGAGCTACAAACTCATTTTCATCCAAACGAACCGTCCTTCAGTCTTCCTTCAAGGACCGTCTACAAATTAAAACACCGACAAGAAATACCGCAAAAATATTCATTAATTTGCTTATTAAATAAGGTAGTGCCCCCATACTTACCTCGATTATTACTTGTCTAATGGTAGTTGTACTACAACAGTTATTTTTCAAAAATAACCAAAAACATAATTTTGTTGAATTTCTTTTGCCAAAATCATTTAATAGGCTAGTTATTATAGAAATGATGATTCAGGTTTCTAAAAAGGCTAGACACATAGATATGGGACTGCTGGTTGTATTTATATAACATTTAGAAACCTGAATCATCATTTCTATAATAACTATTGAAAGATTTTTGCAAAAGAAATTCAACAAAATTATCTTTTGGGTTATTTTTGATAAATAACTGTTTTAGTATGACCAGCAGGGGTCCTTCTATGTGTCTAGCCCTTTTAGATACCTGAATCATCATTTCTATAATAACTATTGAATGATTTTGGCAAAAGAAATTCACTAAAATTATGTTTTTGGTTATCTGTGATAAATAACTGCTGTAGTATAACCAGCAGTCCCATATCTATGTGTCTAGCCCTTTAAGAGACCTGAATCAGCATTACTTTAATAACTATTGAATGATTTTGGCAAAAGAAATTCATCAAAATTAGAAATTGTTTTTTTTTTTTATAAATAACTGTTGTAGTACAACCAGCAGGGGCCTTCTATGTGTCTAGCCCTTTCAGAGACTTGAATCATCATTTATATAATAACTATTAAATGATTTTGGGAAATAAAATTCACCAAAATTAGGAATATGGTCATTTTTGATAAATAACTGCTGTAGTACAACCAGCAGTCCCATATCTGTGTGTCTAGCCCTTTTGGAAACCTGAATCATAATTTCTATAATAACTATTAAATGATTTTGGCAAAAGAAATTCACTAAAATTATGTTTTTGGTTATTTTTGATAAATAACTGTTGTAGTACAACTACCATTAGACAAGTAATAATCGAGGTAAGTATGGGGGCACTACCTTATTTAATAAGTAAATTAATGAATATTTTTGTGCTATCGCTTGTCGGTGTTTTAATTTGTAGACGGTCCCTAGCCCTCGTCTCGCTGCCGTCTCTCCACCGGCTGCTCGTACAGAACAATGTTATTTCTCCAGACTGAAGGACGGTTCGTTTGGATGAAAATTAGTTTGTAGCTCGTTGTTAACGTTACTACGAAAGGAAAGATAAGTCGTATGTGATTTAAAAACATTTCGCTTCAGAGTTATTGATCCCGGAAGTTCGAATCTGCGAATTTGTTTCTGACACCTTTGCTAACTTACCAACTGGAATTTCAACTTCTATTTCCTCCTCTCTAAGAGTTTTGAAAAACAGAAGACATGATGGCGAGTCTTCCTCAGAGACAACGTTCAAAAAATGGATGATTTTCTCTTCCTCTTCTCCATCTCGCCGACTGAGCAGTTCGTCGACACAGTTGGGACCGTCCGGTAGATTGAAACCGGCAGATACGCACTGTCGGATCCACTCCACTCGTAAATCGTTGTGGACCATTTTTTTCAATTAGTCAACATCAAGAAATAAAAACCTTGCTTTGTGGTTATCACCATGAATGTTAACTTGCGGTTTCCAACGACATTAGCTAGCTTTAACAACCAAGTTACTAGCTAGCTATGCTGCCTGTAGTTTAGCTGTTGGACATTACCATGGCAACCATCAAACGTCTCGGGCCTGGAAGGCAGCTGCGGATAGAAAGTGCGCCCCTGACCACGGGAGCGCGCATGCATTCAGGCAAAGTGGACCCTAGACTGTTGTCTATGAGGTGGACACACACATATGACGGAAAAAAACAACTCAAACAAATAGAATTTATTATCGGCATGAGAATGACTTTCTTAAAATAATTAGAACATGGAGTGTTTGACAATAAAAAAAAAAATTCTTAATATAAAAATGAATGGCAATAGCAGGGTTGCATTCATAGAATGTATTTTAACATTCTATGGGTGCATTAGAAGTAATTAACATACCCCTTCAACCAACCCATATAACAATTCAATGTTAACTACAGGCAAATCATTGTTAATCAAACATCACTCGGCTCAACAAAACAGCGACTGCCACCAGTATCAAGATTTAACACCATATTGTTCCACTACTAAAACTTGAAACACAGGACGTGACTTTCAATAATGTGGCAGTACCTTACCCATGTCTAAGTTTCTAACGTAACCCATAGAAATAACATTTTATTTCTATGATCTAACCCTTGGCAAATTGTGGTGCCAGTTAATAATCTCAATATTGCAACAATGACAACATCTCAAGTCAAGTTAGTCTCCTTCCCTTTGCAAAAATCCCAATACTAATTCCATTCAATACAAACAACTTCCTAATTAGCAAATACTGCTAATTCCTGATATTAGAACATCATTCAATGTTCTCCTAATAAAGTTGAATACTGCCTGGCCCCGGTGTTCAATATGGAAGGATCTTTCAAAGAAAGGGCTCTTGACTAGCAGAGCGGATACGACAAATGTGTGGAATGTTAAATTGTATAGTAAGTGTGAGACGCATAGGCAACACAATGCATAAAGTAAAAATCATATCCCATTAACAGTCATCTTTAATTCTTACACATTTTTAAAATATAATAAATTAAAAAAGAATTCTGTAAAAGTATATACATTAGTCATCACACACCTGCTCGGGCACTTCAATACTGACAAGTCAAAGGATCCTTTGCAGTAATTATGGTACCACAAAGAACAGAAGGTACTGAAGAATGATACAGTACGCTGTCATTTGGTTGTATTTTCATAAGGCAGTCAGTGCAACAAAAAGTTGATCAAGAACTATGTAACTGAAAGGTGGCTCACTACCCAGTGTATGGAAACCAGATCTGCCAAAACAGAAACAAAGTGATAAAAGCAACAAAAAAAAACTGTATTAATGTACACAACTATGCCAAACTTAATGACAAAAATAACTAGATGAGAAGAAATGGGGGAAAACAGACATGAATAAATAAGGATAATGTAATAATGTAATGTTATTTAATGAGCAAATCCCATGAAAAGACCAAAACCAGCAATTCATTTATCCTAATTAAGTGTTGGCTGTGTCACCTAACCTTGGGGCCATTTATTTGATTATTACTGTAGTGTTCTGAAGTTATCTCATACTAAAATTGTATCTCTTTTAACTATTTATTTCAATTTTGGCGCATTTGTTTTTTCATACAAGTGCAGTAAAGCAAACTGATCTTGGTACAGAACACCCTGTTACATAAATTTGCAAGAAAAAAACCTCAACAGTAAACTTGTTACTGCCTGTGTTCTTGAAACTGTTGTGAGGGCAGTATGTTTCAGCCCAAAGTGTGTGAAGCTAAACAAAGAATTTAATTACATGACATTTTTAAAAGATAAAAAGAAAAATCTAAATCCCCTGAGGACTTCTCTGGACTATGTCTGTATACGCATGGGAACCTGGTGGCTTTTTTGGCTCAATTTACCACCTAACAGTATTACCAGATAGTCCCTTCACAGTAAGCCATCATGCTCAAAGCTGGAGGGCAGCTGAGAGAAGGAAAAGGGGCAAAACTTGACTCCAGTCCCATTGTAGAATTTATTCTGAAACTCCACCCTGAGGAAGAAACAAGCAGCTTCTATGAATATAAAACACAGATATTCTCAAGCACAATGGTTCTATGAATGACACAAGTGCTTGCTCATTGTTATCAGGCTTACCAGTGCAGCCGCAGGGCATGAAGGAATGCGGACAGTCCCTCCATTACCAGGAGGATGGACACAGTGAGAACGGCAAACAGGCCAAACACAGGCACCAGGAAAAAAACCCCGAGACTGGTGTCCATATGTAGTCCTATTCGCATCACCATGGTCCAGAGCACCTCTGATAGCTCTGAAAGCAGAGAAAAGCATGCACACCATCTCTTTAGGGAAGAATTACAACTAACAGAGACTAAGCATAGTTGGACTAATCTCAGGACTGTCATTGGTCTACATTTGTTGGCTTTGATCTTGAATCCTATTAATGTCCCCAATGTCAACAATGCCATTCCAAGTTTGCGAAATGGTTTGAATGGGTTTGGCATCATTGTTAAAAGACTTTGGGCTTCAATTTGTTCTGAAGGATTGATCAACTGCAGAACAACTCAGAGTATTATTTTTATGTACAAGTCATGCCGGTAATCTCACTGAATACAACATATTAACATTTCTGCAACACTTCCATCATGGCTCAATTATAATTGGAAGTCATATTAACAGTAAGGCTACAGTGTACAGACACAATGACATTCCATTCACAAGCAATATAACTGGCTGTGTGGTCATGCCTTCCCTTTAATTATAATTTGTGATGCAAAAGGAAATAATATCAGTTCAATAAACCATAAAATACTGTGCATGAGCTCATTTCACAATCTTTTCACGTTGTGTGAAAATGTGCTTTAATTGAGATTTTGTTTCCTTGTGGTGTAGCAAAAAATAAAAAACTGAAAATAATTTCATTACCCAACTAAATGTTTACATCAATTCTTACAGGTTGAAAATTTAGAGAACTACTGTATACATAATGTAACGTGAGCAAATGCAGTAATTGAAAAAGGGGCCACAACCCTATTATTATTTTTTGACTATGCCTGAGTGTTGTTGAAATGTATAAAATAAGCCAACAACAGGTAGATGATGACATTTGAGGAAAAGTATTTTGGGAGGGTGGTGGTGGTGGTGCTTGTACAGGTGTCAAACCATCATACTCACGGGCATGTGCCAGGCTCAGAGCCCAGAGCCGTAGGTAGGAGGCTGTGTTGGAGACGCAACCCAGGCAATACTCTATAGTGTGGATGGCCTGATGAAGGAACTCATCTGCAAAGTCAAACTATCACAACAAAACAAAACAAAACAAAAGTCAGAATTGCTGTCACAGACAAATAACAATGGTCGCTTAAAAGGAAGTTTAAGATTAAGGGGTAACTATCACGTTGTTTTGCTGACCTCCTCTGTCTGGCGCTCCCCGCTAGTGGAGAGATCACTGTGACTGCTGCCCTCCTCCATATCATGAGCCCTCATCAGGTAGAGCTCCTCTTCACTGTTACGCCGCACACGCTCATAACCCTTAGAACAAACCGAGAAACTACTTACATTTGTATATGTTACAGTCAGAGAAGAAAGATTTCAAAACATGTAAATAAATACAAAAAAAGTTGATCACAAAAAAACAAACAAAAAAAACAAACAAACATTAGAAATATATTTCAGAGAGCATGCCAACCACCCAGTCAGACATAGAGTTCAAACTCTCACCCTGTACATTCCTAGGCGGTGGCTTCCATTGTGTAACCAATAAAGGTAGACAGGTTTCCCCAGGAGTAAGACAGGCACAGAAAGAACAGCAATGACCACCAAAAATATCTGCAGGCCAGTCTGGAAGAAGAACAATATTAAATTACATCGTTAGAATCAGTTTCAGTGTATTTTAAACAACTTTAGACTTAATCCATTTAGTAAGAACAGCGACATAAGTTACAGGGTTGGCGCTTTACATTAGCTTCTCACCTGTCCCGGGTAGAGGGGCTGAACTATATCACCCTGCATGAGGAACATGTACATGAAGTGGATGAGGATGCTTGGAGCCTGTCTGGAGTCCTTAGCAGTGAAGACCAGCCACTTGTAGACTACCATGAACACCAGGTAGCCAAACAGACACAGCAGGAACAGGAGCTCAGGGAGAAATACCAGGTATAGGCTGTGCTTCTTCCTAAAGTGCCTGTTTTTGTTGAAAAAAATAAGGTAGGCTATTAAAACTGTCATGTAATATTAATGCCATTAAAATGTAAAATAAACTACTTACAAGTGATTATAAGTGCTCAGGATGACTCCAAAGCTCATGTGTATGACGCCCAATATCACGGACATCTTCATCTTATAGGAGTTCAGAAATGTAAGGCGGTTGGTTGCCAAGTTCCAAATCTGTGCAACACAAAGATGACATATACTGCATTATACAATGGGCAGTATTATACAAAGCTAGCCATGTTTTGTTCATTGCTTCAGCCGTGTAATGATGGCATAATTGTTCCTGCAAGGATCTAATAATGTTATTTCGACCAAACTGATTCAATAACTTCCACACAATGTGCGTCTCTGTGCCAATTACATTACCGCTAATCAAGCAAATAACCTACTGTTTTTAATACTACTGCACTAATCCAATTTACTGTATCAGCAAAAGATAGAACTGCTCCACAGTAAAGGCTGTTTCCTCGTCAGTGTTTTCCTAATATAATAATATAATAATATTTGGACATTATGGTATGAAAGTCTTGAATCTCATAGATAAGAACTTTTAATTGCACACATAGAAGTTGATCTTTTGTTCCACACAGTGATTAATAAAGATTTAATAATGCACTGCATTTAATCGTTAATTGGTATTAACCAATATCCTGAGTTTGGGGAATCAGACTGAGGAGAGAGATGGTCCGGCTGTACGCACACAAAAATATGCCTGTGTGCGTGTGTAACTGTAAAGTGTAAAGTGTACATGTCTTGGTAACATGTTTACTGGGATTGGGAGTAGGATGTAAGCTCTTTAAATCCACCACAAAGATGAGAAGCAAGAAGAAAATCCTCACCGGGTCAATTCCCAGAGGATATGGTCCTTTGAAAACTCCCGTTACATTTGGATCCAGCGTGAGAAACCGATTCCCACGGATATCAGCATCACTGTAAGGCACAAATAAAACCACCAGTGTGTTAAATGCAAGTCTTTACGAAACAAACATCATCTTACCGGTATCTTTTTTTATCTTCAAACAGTTTCCCAAAAAGGTTGACAGTAAAGAAAATACGCATGAACTTCTAGGCCTGCTAAGCTGCTTTTACTGTTACAATCAAGTCCTTCTTGTCATGAAGCACTCACTTCCACACTTCGGCATGAAACATGGCCTTCACACTCCATCCTGAACCAAAGATGTTAAGGGACTTCGAGAAACAGTCGTTATATATCAGGCCAGTGTAGATGGAGAACAGGCCCATCATGAGGATGATATAACGCCCCTCAAAGAATGTGTTCCAGATCTGCACAAACAAATCAAATCACTTCTTATTCTTCAAACCCACTGTATGCCACACATATGAGTAGTAGGTAACCATTTGCTTTGGAGTACTCGCTCACCTCATTCCTGGTGTTTTTAAGTTTGCGGTTGTTCTCATACAGCACCATCCAGAGAGCAAACAGAGCCATGATAGCTCCATGACCCAGATCCCCAAACATCACAGCAAACAGGAACGGGAAAGTAATGATTGTAAAAGGAGCTACAAATTAGAAAGAAACAAAACGGATTCATATACTGTATCACTTCAAATATTAAAGACATAGAGACAACAGGATATTAGCAATAGATAGACAAGGCACAAAAACAAAACAAAATGAGACAAAAATCTTAAGTAAAACCAAAAAAGTGTAATGATATATAAAGTGACTATAGAAAGACATAAGAGCAGCAGTTATAATAGTGGCATAGAAATAAATGGATGTATGGGTGACATGTTCAGTTCGGGATTACATTTTGATCACACTATACAAGCATTATCACAGGAGGGAGAAAAAAAAGATCTTCATATTTAGTAACTCACTCATGTGGCGGTCACATCTTTGAAAAAGTAAATTACAGAACGACAAAAGGATGCCACTCACCAGGGTTAACCTCTCTGTAATTGCCAACTCCATAGGCATCCACAATGTTCTGGAAGCCAGAGGTAAATTTGTTGGTCCTTATCAGGGTGGGGGGAGTGTCGTTGGTGGGGATACGATTGACAAAGGAAGGGACTGTTGCGCCGCTTTTTCTCTGAAATATAGAATAGAATAGAATGCCTTTATTGTCATTATACATAAGTGCAGTACCTGTGCAAGGAGATATAAGCAGCCCCTTTACAGTGTCGACACAAAATATAACAATATAACATGTAAGTAGTGCAGGAAAAAAGTAAGGGGGAATGTGGTGCACAGTCCTGAGAGCAATATATACATATATAAAATAGTAGAAAGATGGGTTTGTGTACACATTATGTAAAAATATAGTTTGGTATATCAAAAGTCCTAGAGTGTTACATATTGCACAGTAATGAGATTAAGTGATTCAGTATTAAATATTGCCGTGAAATTAAATGGTTAAGTATTAATAATAAATAAATATTGCACTGTAATGTTATTAAATGGTTAAGTATTAATAAATGACTAAATATTGCACTGTAATGAAATTAAATGGTTAAATATTAAAAGGTGAATGAATGTCAAATCAAAACATCAGCATGTTGTCATAAACTCCTTTTCACCACGTCTTATTATGACTCCAAAATAGGCAGCACGTACCTAAAAAAAAAGTAACAAGAAGACAGAATGTGCCTTTGTGGTTCAAGAGTTTTTAACATGATAAATAAACCTCTGAGGGAAAGTTCTTCCTGTTAGTGCATCTTTGAATGTCTTTATCCCACATACACACGCTGTCCTTGTCAGCCTGCAATCTGAAAGAATACTGGCCCTTCAGTACCCTCGCCAAGTCATGCAAAAGGGCTTTTTCTTAAACTGAACAGGAACAAAAATAACAATGACGCCTCATTCAGTACTTGCTTTTATGTAAACAATTCCCCCGGTTTGTGAAGCAACGTCCCCGGTTAAATAAACAAAAAAATAAAGCCTGCAGAGAAGCCAAAGCCGAGCTAAAGCAGCTGTGTTTAGAGTTTGCTCACCGATCCTTCTTCTAGGGCCCTCCGCAGCGTGGGAATATCATTGACAGGACACCACACCTCAGCAATCAGACACTTGTTAGTAACATCAAAGCTACACAGGTTCAGAATAAAGTAGATGGCCTTCATCTTCTTGACCTGGATGACCCAGGTGTAGACGGATTCCGAGGCCTTTATCAAGACCTGTTTCAGGTAGTCATCTGTCCTATGAAGTACCTGCACACAACAAGAGATAAGCAGGACTCTTAGCGTGGTGGATCATATTAATAGATATTCAAGACTTATTAAAACCAGGGAAAAGTTCACAAAACTTGACTTTTTTTTTTTTTTTTTTTTTTTTTTACAATTCTATGATTACTATATTTACAGAGATAAATAAACATTCACATTTTAAAACAACCATTGTTGAGGATTTTTTGTGTGAAAATAAGAAAGGCAAGAGCAGACAGGAGAAACAATCCCAAAAAAAATAAGGGGAGGAAAAAAAAAAAGCATGCATGAAAGAGAGACACTTTCAGCTGAGGTCTCATGTTGATCATGTGCTACAGGGAGTGAGTGCGGTTCTTTTTTTCAGTCACAGTGAGATAAAGCTACCAAATAATTCCCTCAACTGACCCTGCAGTAGAACTGCCAGGTCTCACACACAAGAACAGAAAATTGGTTTAATCTTTTGGAAAACAAATCAGCCATTTCATTTCATTATTTGAGCATGAAAGACTGGTTCAAATGAAATATCTTTACAGGGTGTACTGTGATTCGTGGAAAACAAGATTGTCTGACAAGCTTGTTTTGGAAAATGTATTCCTTGATCTATAAACCCACCGCCAGGAAGAAAAATAGGAAAACAGGAGAGCTTATATTTTAACAGAAAGATGACAGCAAACACATTTACAAGTAAACTTTTAGTGAATGACAAGCAGACACAGTGACTTTTTCCTGTTACTAATTAAACATCCACATTATTACATAATAGACATACAGTGTGCAGGTCCTGAATGCGAGTTCTTAGTCCTTCCACGACATCATTCCTCTCCTCATTGCTACTGGGATAGGGATACAAGTGGCAGTGGTAGCTGTGGAGGAAAGATGTATGTTATTAACAAATCATTCCTACTACTAAAACAAAAACCACGAGACAAAGTATTGTGGAATAGTTACCAGTCACAGATCTTCTTCACTTTCTGACCAATTTGGTCTCCCCAGTAGGAGATCAGGAACACCACACTTTTGGTAGGCTCACCCTGCAGATAGAGCATAAGAGAAGGTTTTATTATATATCAATGATAAGACCCGGATGTTCCATCAATAATAAAAAAAGCAGTAGCATTTTGGTCGCATGTGGTTTTTTTAAGTGACCGTTACATTTTCTGTTCATTTCATTAAAATTAACTGCAATTTGTATTAATTTGGGTTTGCAAAATGAAGCTGTTCTTTAACTAAACAAAAACAAACAAACAAACAAACAAACAAACAAACAAACAGCAGCTGAAAAGTACTGCTTTCTTTACTGGATTTTTGAAAAGCATGACTGGCGTTAACACTGCTTGTGAATTTTCCTGATTTTCCATCAGTGAAAGTATGTCCTGACATTCCACTAGTGATCAGTGGCAGCCCTGCGTGCCTGCCTTCTGGTCAAGCAGAGGAAATGGATAAGTGGATTAGTGCTGTCCCTCTACGTGAACAGACAAGATCACAGCACTTGTTGTTTATGACAACAGACTTCCCAGATTCGCCAGTGTCTTTATCAATTTCACATTATTTAACGTTTCAGGATTTTTCTTCCTTTTTTATCATTTACCGTTCTTAAATGCCCGGTCATCGCCACTATTTCTTAACAGTGGCAACACTACACAAACAATAGGAAGTGACAATTTTATATTTTAGCAATATTTAACACCATGCAACATCAACAACATATGTCATTTCCATATGTCATACTTATTGTGTGCGTGGAGAGAGTAGTTCAGATTCAATCAAGTATTTCTCAGATGGGGCCCCAAAGTGTGTTAAATAACCTAGTTTGTACCAGTATGTACTCTATGAAAATGTTGTTTTCTCTCTTTCCTGCTGACATTTTTATGTATCACTGTCACTCACAGAAGACATACTGTAGCAAAAGTAATAAATGGTGGACAAAGTTAACTTTGAGAAACCTACAGTGTCAGGATCTTCCAAATACTCCTCGACCTCAGCATGGCTGAGGATGGTGTAGCCTTTGCAAACTCTCCAAAGCATCCGCTCAAAGGCCTCGATCTTCGTCCTCTGAATAAGCCCAGAGACGAAACTACAAGAGAATAAGGAGAACATTCACAAACAACAACACCCTGACGCATGTGCTGACTAGAGCACACACACTTTTACAACAAGTGACTGCAACTTGTGGACTTCCTGCCGGGCTTCCTGTTTGTGTGTGTACTGTTTGTAAAGTGCGCATGCATGTCAAAAGACTAACGGGAGACAGAAAGGGCACAGAAAACCAGAATAAAAACGCAACTTGCCTCGTAATTAAAGTGTAGCAACAGCAGCTGTGCAACCCATCTACTTTCCCCTCATATTATTGTGAATTGAAAACCATGTTATCACAATTTCATTTTTAAAATGTCATGACTTTTGTGAAAACTGGTAAACCGTGACAAACCAAGTGCCTACTTTCAACTCTAAAATAAATCCAATTAAATAAATAAATAAAATTCCAAGTTGAAACGATAACATAAACCTAATGCTGATATGGTTGGGAAAATCTCATCCCTCACCCCAGTTTGGCTCCTAGCCTCTGCATGCTGCTGTAGTCCATCATTGTGTCTTTTTCTAGGAAAGGAAACTCCTCATACTGTACTTGTAGGGGCTCACGCTAAAAGTAAAGAGAGGATGCAAGGAAAGTAAAGGAGAGAATGAAAATCAAATCAAAGACAAGATTCTATTTTATTTTTTTTAAATCTTTGATGTGTAAACAAGATGAAAATGTGTGTGTAAAGAATCCAGCTACATGACAGAATAACACTCTAACCTCCGACGTTCTCTGAACAAAGTTGCGGGTGGTGCGCAGCATGTGTGTGTACTCGGTCAGCTCCAGTAGGTTCCTCTGCAGCTTCTCTTTATTCCTGGTGACTTCACCTAACTCCACTTCTAGTCTCTGCAGCTGTTCCTGTGAACACACGAACACACAAACACACACACACACACACACACACACACACACACACACACACACACACACACACACACACACACAATCTAAGAGTCAGTGTTCGACATACAGTAGAGAAAGTACTTGCAGTGGCATTAACTCAAGACTGATGCATATGCTCTCCAGGAAAACCGCCCAAATCATATTAAATTCAATAATTATGATACATAAGCAAGTAACTAACCATTATAGCCATGACGTGCTTGGGTAGAGGGGCCACTGGGTTAACGTCTCCTTCTGGCTGTGAAATATCTGCTTTCTTGACCTCTCTCAGAAGGTATCCTGTTAAAAATAAACAGCAATCTTTCAAGGACACAGAAAGAGTTTTCAAATGTTTCAAAGCTTCCAAACACCATAAAAGAACACTGGATTTGAAGCAAGGCCTGACCGTGTGTTACTCTCTTCTTTTAATCTAATAACAATTTGAGAAAGGCTTTTCATTCTACTAAATCTACAACCAGCTGACATTTCTCATGACTGTAAGGTCACTGGCTCTCAATTCAATGAGAAGGGTTTTTGTGGCTTCTTGTACTCCTGCTTTGCTTCTACAGTCCCATCACAGCTTGTCCTAAATTCTGTCTGTCCTGCTCAAAGCTCGACTACAACTTAAACTCAATGAATAGATAGATAGCGTTATTGGCATACTGTATGTATTAAAGATAAATATATCCTTACCAAGGATCCTTTCCATCTCTTCACACTTTTTGATCTCATTGACATGTTTTCGTTGGAATACGTTAACACTGGGATTGAGCTGAAACAGGAGGGAGACATATTCAGTCAAGACATGAATGATGAAAAATCATGAAACATACCAGTGTGAAACATACCAATATCTTAGTAAAAACTACCACATACCATACAGTAAATACCTGTACGACAACAGCTATGAACTATGGGATATATACGACATAATTTTGTAAGATACAAAATAAATGGCATCGTCCGCTTTCATCGAGTAATAGCTAGAGACAAATGTTATAGAATCTCCGACAAACACACAGGTTAAGTTATGTGCGTGTTCTTTGTCGAGTACTTTCGATGTTGGCAAACTAAGCAGTAACTTTCAAAAAGAGACATTACTGTATTTCAAGAGTTAAACATCGTTTTGTGGGGCACTTACATCTCTGAACTCCACAAGCCCCAGTTCTCCAAGTTCGTTGATGCAGTCGTATGCTGACCCTGACTGCAGAAACAGTTGGGCCAGACACATCTCCTCACCTCTGAGCAGAGAGCCCATTTTGACAGTTCGCTCGGATATTTACCTGCTAACGTAAAGCCGACGTGCTAGTATTAGCAAGCTAACTACGTAGTGTTTCTGTGAACTATAGCACTAGAGCACTGCGATTAGTCAAGTTCATCATGTTTTGGCCACGGCGATAATACAATAACGTTATTTTATTTGCATGACGCTAACTTTTGATAGCTATCGCTACAACAGAGGCTGTTCCTGTTAACATTAGCTAACGTTAATGGGCTAGCCCGGCGCGCTGTGTTGTTAATTCTTGGATATAAAATTTGTTCGGTCAAAGTCAAATCTGAAATTGTGACGCAACCGGTATAAAGACCGCTGACGTTACATATCCAAAGATGTAGCAACGACTCTTCTCATAGTTTGTGAAGTTTTTAGCAGACGTTCGCTGGTCATGTCCGTAGTACTCCACGTCACTCCACACTGTTGAATACCATCAACTTCCACAGCAGTGATCGTACCTTTGACCAATCACCACCACCCTCAGGAGTCTGCGCACTGCACATTTACTGTAAACCATGATTTAACTGTCTAAAGGCGAATGTAAACAGTGAATAAAATAACTCTATCCAGCTTTATTTATCCTCAAACAAATTAAGAAAACGTGTGTAAACCACTTGGTAAAATTGCCAGGAACATATTAAACTTGTGAATTATTATCTAATTGGTTATGATATTTGTAATTAATAGAGGTGTGCAATATTTGGTATTGATCTAACATAAAGTAAATATAGGGGAACATGCATATGCATATGTTATGTTTGGTGTTTTTTGCATAACATTGGAACAAGATTGTGCTTGTGGACGAAGAAGACTAGCCCCTTTTCAAAGCTATAATTAAGAATGTGATCAAAAGTATGTTGAGGGATTGAGTGTAAAAAAGTGATAGAAAAAAATATTTTTATTACAAAATGTTGCACCAATACAACTATTTACATTCCCACAAACATATAATAAACATGTAAAAACAATATAATTATTAGAAACAATGTGTTATAAACAATGTCCATTGTAAAAAGGTATCTTTTTTAGCCCATCCGTCTGTGTCTTCCTCCACATTTTTGTTACTTTGCGTTTTCTCAGCATTTTCTCAGAGTTTTTGAAAATGGCACTAGTTCCACGCCTGTCGGATCTGTCTCCATGGAGTCCCAAGAATCGAGGCAGTGATAAAGAAGAAAACTAAGATAAGTCCCTTAGCCAGCGACTGAGAATATGGCTCACCTGGGGAGAATAAAGGTAAAATGAGTCAGTAATGATACTGTCAGGATCCATTATCATACTTGAGCAGCGATTCTCACAGAAATGTTTCACAGCTGTAGTTCCAATTTACTGAAACAACTACAGGATACAGTATAACAAAACACGGGACAGATTACCTCGGACTAGATAAATCCCCACCTGTGTAATACTTGGTGATGGGGTAGGCAAGCTCAGGCCAACACACATCATTCCTGTTACAGTCATACTCTGTAAAGTTGATCTGAAACCTGAGGTAAAAAAATACATGCAAATCATCATAAACTAGAACCAGTTAGGCAGCTCATACATTTTATCTGGGCATTTGGTTCAAGTTATCAACTCCCTTCATAAACGTCAGTCTTGCCTGGTTTTTGGTGGTCCTGTGTTGACAGGAATGTCAATAAAGGTGACTGAGGAGGTGATGGGAAACAACTGAGTCTCCATTGGGTCCACACAGTGAGAGACATCACCTCCTCCACAATCCAGTGCCCAGGAGACAGGATGTAGCTACAAATGGTCAAAGTGAGATTCTTGATTTTCATGACTTACAATATGAATGGGAGTTTAGACATATGGTGACCAACAGTTCCTCTTGAATTGAGAAAGCAAATTACACTGTGTATTGCAACGAGTATACAACTGATACACACCTGACTTGCAAAGCCTGTATATCCCTTTGAGGTATGCCTTCTACCACGCCAGTGATTACACTCCAAACATGGATATGCTGGTGGGATGGAACCCTTTGACATGAACTTATGGTATCTTCCATAGTTGTGCTTGAGTTATGTGTCACAACTGGAATTTAAATTTTGTGTGTAACATGTAGTCGGAATAAAAATAAGAAGTGTTAGTAACATAAAAGTATAGAAAACATAAATTATTGTTAACAAATGATTGATCTCATGACACAAATATACATGAACTGTACAAAAAGAAAACATGCATGAACTGTTACACTGGACCATCTACTTACAGGATATGTTCACCCAGTCTGTCATAATTAGAGGATCTGGGTTTCCACTCTTTGCCACATTTGTGGCTGTAATCAAAGCAGCCTGTAGATAAGTAACAGTCTCTCTAAAGAAAAAAAACATGGTATTTTACCCAGCACAAAAACATATATCACACATGAACTCATGTTGAGCAACTGACCTCAGGAGACTACACTGAGTCAGATTGTGTTGGCTGACAGGTAGCAGACATCCTGATGTGGAATTCTCCCCAAACAGAACTGGTTTAGTCTCAGCCGTGGCACAGAGGCCATCACTCACTGTTAGCCAGATCAGAAATTGGTGTTGTCTTTTAGACAACTTGTTTTGATTGAAATATGCATGAATTACTATTATGCTACATACAGTCAGCCAGTAATCAACAAGATTTAGTGGGTTGTACCTGGTTTCCAAAGATTGATTGACGTCCTCTGTACTGAGCCTGTGTTATTGTCCAAAGTGTCCACAATTCCAGCAATAACAGGCCTTCCCACCTGATAACCTGTCGTTTAAAGTGTCTGTATGTTACCCTCTGTAATAGGCACAGTTTATTTCCACAGCTGTTCTCAGAACAAAGTATCTTATCTTGCTCTCACCTGGGTTCCCTGAGTTGGGCTCACCAATGAATTCTCCATTTAGAAACACGGCAGAATACCTTGTAGTTATGGAAACTGTTCGGAAGACAGAAGATAAGAAATGAGCCCAAACTATTTCAAACGTATCTATCAACTATGACCGGTGATCAGCAAAACAATGGCCAGTGTTATTGGCACTTACCACTGCTATTAAACGTGATAGTCCCAACAGTGTGAGTCAGTGTGATACTTGTGATGCCATTTCCTTTCCAGTAGAATTTGTAATCCAGCGCTAAGGTCACGTTCTCACAGACTAGCTCCTCATCTGTAGAGATATATTAACATGTTTCAAAATTAAGGTTAATTGTCAGTTTAAGTTGTTTTAGTAAAGATATGTTGTAATCTCAGTACCTGAAGAGGCATCTGTGCTTGAAATAAACTGGCTTGTGTCAATGGCCACGTCATCAATTACATCCACTATAACATCACCTAGAATACATAAATTATAATAATAAATTTAATTTGTAATGCACTTTATATTTGCAAAAATCAAAAAGTGCTACATGGTAAAAAAGTAAGTGATAAAATAAAACACATGGAGAGCATGAAAATAAAAAATAAAAAATAAACAAAAACAATGTAGAAAAGGCCAAGAGATCAGTCAAAAGCTCTCCTAAAAAGGTGGGTTTTAAGGCCACGTTTAAAATCATCCACAGTCTGTGGTGTCCTCAGGTGGTCAGGGAGAGCATTCCACAGTCTGGGAACCGCTGAGCAGAAAGCCCGATCTCCCATAGTACGGAGCTTTGTCCTGGGAGGTTTCAGGAGATAACCTGAGGCAGATCGGAGGGTCCGGGTAGAGGTCTGTGGGGTGAGAAGTTCCTTGAGGTGGGGGGGGCTTCACCGTGGATGCACTGATGGGTAAGGAGGGAGACCTTGTACTCAATCCTGAGAGACACAGGAAGCCAGTGGAGAGATTTGAGGATGGGGGTGATGTGGTCGTGTTTGCGCACCCTCAACAGGATCCTAGCAGCGCTGTTCTGGATGTACTGTAGCTTTTGAAGGCTTTTCTCAGGGATCCCAGTGAGGAGCGCATTGCAGTAGTCCAGCCTGGAGGAGACAAAAGCGTGGACAAGCTTTTCCGCATCAGCTGGAGTGAGAGTGGGACGGAGTTTAGCGATGTTCCTGAAGTGGAAGAAGGAGGTCTTGCAGAGATGTTTTATGTGAGCCTCAAAGGCCAGATGAGAGTCAATTTTAACACCCAGGTTAGTGGCTGATGTAGAAAGTGGAATATTTTGGCCAGAGAGGTTGATGCTGGTAATGGCAGATGACCGAACCTGGTGTGGAGTGCCGACTAAGATGGCTTCATTCATTGGAGCTGTTTAGCTGCAGAAAGTTTTGCTGCAACCACACCTTTACCTCCTCCAGGCAGGTGGTCAGAGTGGATGATGGCAGGGCAGCAGAGGGGGTTGGGTGAGTCCTGAGGTAGAGTTGAGTGTCATTAGCATAGCAGTGGAATGAGATTCCATGTCGGCTGATGACATGGCCAAGGGGGAGCATGTAGAGGATAAACAAGGTGGGGCCAAGCACTGAGCATCAAATAAATAGATTATTTAAAGACACATAGATTCAAAGAGCTCTAGAACATATAAAAGCACTGCTACAGAACGTTTAAAGGTAAAACATACCCCCTTGCCCATTCTTCACTTTAGTCCTCAAATTTGTTGGTAGTGTCTGTAAGGGAGAACCAGTTGGACAGGAGCGTAGCAGAAATACACAGTTGACTTTGAAATTTCTCAAAAATGCTACAGGAGCACTGTTTACACACCGTCCGAGCACTTTCTGGGGAACAGAATTATACAAAGCATTAGGTGTTACAGCTCAGTAAACACATATACTGCTAAATATAGTCTGTATGTAAAACTGTATTAAAAAACAAAATACACACAACTAACCTGGGGAACAGTGAAGTACTGGTCATTCATTAAGAAAATGGGACTTCCTTGTACATAAACACTACCTGGCACTGGAGCTGACAAAACTGGCCTTTGGAAGGATGGGCCAGCTTTAGAGGCGCTAGACATGTTAAAAGGCAAAAGATCAATGATGAAAACATGACACAAAAACATAAAAAAGAAACACATGATCATTAAAAAAATATATATATTTAATCCTTTCTCACATTGTGTTTCCCTGGTAAAAGAGCCCAAGGTAAGGGTTGTTTTCAGGTGGAGAAGTGACACATAAAAATGGAAACCAATCTGGGGAGTTTTCAAAGGACTGCACAGAGCACTGATAATCTGGAGCAGGAGAGACCTGTCCACCAAAGGGCCCCGGGAGACAGTGGGACACAAACAGCTTCAATTCTTCAACGGAACAGTCCTGTTAGAGAGAAAGACAAATATTTCATTGTTAAATAATACAGAACAAGGGCGACCGGAGAGCTCAGTTGGTAGAGCAGGCGCCCATATGTAGAGGTTTAGTCCTCGACGCAGAGGGCACAGGTTTGACTCCGACCTGCGGCCCTTTGCTGCATGTCATTCCCCCCTCTCTCTCCCCTTTCATTTCTTTAGCTGTCCTGTCAATAAATAATAATCTCAATCTTTAAAATAAATAAATAAAACAAAATAAAATAAAACAAAACAGAAGAAACACATTTGTCTAACATGCAATGTTCTCTTGTTAAAAGAATGTAATAGAGTGAGAAATGTAAATACCTTGTCACAGCAGCAGCGTACATCACAGGCTCTAAATGTGAGGTCACAGGGACAAGAGCCCAGTGGTTGGTACACTTGGTTTGGAATGACTGTTTTATTATCTGAAACAGATAGGAGATTTATAAAAAAGAATCTGACACTCCCTATGAAGGCCCATTATGATGAAATAAGAATCGTTTGAATTACCTGATCCAGCATTAGCAGGAACCAACACAGCGTGTATCTTGGCCTGGATCAACAGGGATGCCTGAGGTTTACTGCCCACACAGGCAGACACCTGAAGGGTCTCCAGGACACACAGTGGCTTTAGACAGCAGTTTGTGTCATCCTCATTCCTACCACACAGACGCAGACTTTTATTCAGGCTCAGCTGAATCCGAACTGCAGTCTGGGGCACAAAATGAAACAAACATGAGGCATGAAGAAAAAGGGATGTTAACACAATACTATCAGCTCTATTAAATTAATTTAGTTTTTTTATTAGATTAAGCCTTGACGGTCTCTCATTCAAACATTATTTTTAATATTATCTGTAAAATATAATGGAAATGATCACTGTAAGATTGGTTTCCTACCTTTCCCACATGCTCCCTTGTGAGCACCCACTGTGTTACCTCGGCTTCACATGATGGAGATCCAATGCTTCCTGTAAAAGAAAACAAACCATCACCAACCACCAAATCTGTCTAAAATGACAGCAGACTACACAATCACAATGTAGCCACATCGCTGCCTTCCTTCTCTCTTTTAGTAAGCTACTACACTGGAGAATGGTATAGTCTGGCAACTTATTATTTCCGAACTCTATCATTTCAATAATAAAAAAAACATGGCAATCTCCTAAAACACAAGCCCCATGCAAGGAGATTGACGCAGTTAAAGGCAGACATCGTTTTATCTTTTACCTGTTGTATTAGATGGAGATACTGTCCTCAGATTCAAAGAGATGTCGGATGTGTTTCCGAGCAGAAGCGCAGTGACCACTGGTCCAGCTGCAGTGAGACGGGACGGCTGGAAAACTGGTCAACATAACGGTAACATTTCTGTTTAATGTTACTGAAAACTGGTCAACATAACGGTAACATTTCTGTTTAATGTTAATGAAAACTGGTCAACATAACGGTAACATTTCTGTTTAATGTTAATGAAAACTGGTCAACATAACGGTAACATTTCTGTTTAATGTTACTGAAAACTGGTCAACATAACGGTAACATTTCTGTTTAAGGTTACTGAAAACTGGTCAACATAACGGTAACATTTTTGTTTAATGTTACTGAAAACTGGTCAACATAACGGTAACATTTCTGTTTAATGTTACTGAAAACTGGTCAACATAACGGTAACATTTCTGTTTAAGGTTACTGAAAACTGGTCAACATAACGGTAACATTTGTTTAAGGTTACTGAAAACTGGTCAACATAACGGTAACATTTGTTTAAGGTTACTGAAAACTGGTCAACATAACGGTAACATTTTTGTTAGGTTACTGAAAACTGGTCAACATAACGGTAACATTTCGGTTTAAGGTTACTGAAAACTGGTCAACATAACGGTAACATTTCTGTTTAAGGTTCCTGCCTCACATGTTTACTAGCTTCATAACATTATTTAATGAGTAATTCAACTGACGCTTGTAACCCATGTTGTCTTCACAGTCGTCCATAACTTGTCATTTCGGGTCAAAATAGACTAGATTCTTTTTCTGGCTTTTGGCGCTTTTTTTAAATGTTTTGTCCTTCTTTTCAAAACTTTTTAAAAAAAATTCATGGTCAATATTAACCTAATAAGATGACATTATACCTCATTTTTTAGTTTGACAAAAAAGCAGATATTATGAATTATATTGACTAAGATCAGAGGATGTTGAGTGAATCACAGACTGATTTATGTTAATGTTTGGTCAGGACGCTGTTTGAAACCATTTAAACAGCTTTCTTTTTCAAATGCCATGAAATTAACAAAAATTCAATGGAAGTAATCATTAATCTTACCCGCGAACAACATTTATGGATGGATGTACATACGTTTTAAGGGTTCATACGTCGTACATATGCATCCAAGTTATTTTGTGTCAATTTGGTTGTTAAGAAACCCATATTTCTGATGTAAAAAAAACTGTGAAAACGGGTCAAAGTTGACCCGAGGACAACACAAGTGCTAACCTTAGCACGGTGGTCTATTAACTAGCTAACGTTCTTGCTAGCTAGCTCTTGGCTAGTTCTTTAGCTAGCGTTAAACTGTGATCATAGCTAACGGTAGCGTTTTAAATGTTAAAGTCTTACCGACAACGTTTTGAGGGTGAGCCAAGGAAATGAACAGTAAAACACATGTGAGCTGGCGTGAAATAGATACTTGGTAAAATAATATATTATCCTCGTTAGCCATTTGGTTTACTTCAGATTATAAAGTCGACATATTTGTAAACTGTAAGTGATGTCTTGGCAACGCAGATTTTAAACGAATCACAGCTTTATACATTTTTCTTCTGGGGAAAAAATATACTTAATTGCACAATAGCGACCTCATCTGGCCTGGAATGGGAGATGAAAAAAAAACATGTTTCTACGAGTTGTCCTCATGTCATGTTAAAGTCATATTATTGGCAAGTGTCAATTCAAGCTGTCATTATCAATTCAATATTATTTATAGAATTATACATGTAATTGCTCCTATCTAGGTTTGCATGTATTTTAAAACCTTTTCAAACACATTTTAATTTGAAAAAAATATCCTGGCTCTAGGTGGCAGCATGTCGCTGTGATTCTACACTGACCGCTGGTCTAAGAACAGTAGAATAAGAGTTGCATCACGTGACCTAAGTGCCAGCGTGCTGTTGGCTGCTATTCCCTGTCTCGGACAAATGTGTAGTTTGTACAGTGGCGTTAATAAAACACAATGTTGTCGTTTGAAGATTTGATGACAAGTCTGCAAGACTGTGTGCTCACCGAGGATCAAGAATCTGAAAATGTCAGCCAAACATTAAGGCTCTTTTTTGACAAACTATCAGAATCCTCCAGGTTGGTAGCCTACTTATAAGTTAACCTCAGCATGTTTGAGAACTAAGTATTTGTCACATTTTTAAATAACCTGTGATAATGACTGAATAGTTCTGCTTGCATGAACAGGAGTAGTGTGAAAAGATGTAAGGAGCGCTGCTTAGAGGAGGCTGTCCAGCTGCTGCGACAGATTTCAGAGGCTCAGCTTCATGTTTTAGAGGAGAGTCGTTTCCTGCTTCTTGTCAGACTCCTCATCTCCATGCAACTGCAGATGCCCAACATCTCCACTGCCTGTCGTAAAGTGGACCAGGTCAGCCCTGCAGTATGTCTGTTCACCGTACAATGCTGGAAACAAAATGGAATCTCATTGAATATTTTATTGACTTATTGACATTTATATGTGCTCGACAGATGTTGCAACATTTGGCAAAGGTGGACCACCCGATGGTTTTTAGAGAAACCCATCACTGTTTGCAATCTATAGTCCATACTGACCAGGTACGGAGCCCTTACTACACTTGTGTTTGTCATATATTTGCCCAAAGGCACTGCACATCACTTTTACCTCATCTTTTTTTTTTAGATATTGTCTTTTGAGGATCTGCAGAGAGGTTGGTGCAGGCTAAAGACAATGTGTTATTACAAGGTCACTAATTTCATATGCAAGTTTTTCTTCGTCTTACTGTTGTTTTTACCTTTTTTAGCTTGTATGTTCCTGGAAGACAGCATTGTTGGTCGTGAGGTGTGGCGAGAGTCGTTCCTGTCTTTTCTGAATAAAATGTCAGAGTTATTCCCGGTTGTATTGCAACAAGAATCCCTGAGAGACGGGCCACTGTGTTACATTGCTGTCAAGGTACATGAAGAGCAGTGTGCTTTACGAACCAGTCCAATGCAAATGTGTTGTGTTACTGACCTAAGAACTGCGATCTCTGCAGGTGTGTTTGCAAATTTTCCAGCTTTTGTCCAGTGACGTGGCTCCTCTAGTGTGGGACAAGGAGCACATGGGCACGGCAGTGCAGAACATCCTGCAGGCTCTTATGGACATAATACTTGGACAGGTGTCTTATTAATTCATCAGTACTGAGTCACTTATTCAAAAGATAGCTTTCTTTTCGTCTCATCAGTCAGTGTGTCCCGTCTTACAGTGTTGCAACAGGGACACTCGTCTTTTGGCCGGCACTGCTGTGGCCATGCTGATCAACACAGCATCAGAGAGCAGAGCTGGAGAAGCTGCTGCCTGGAGTCTGCTACAGATCTCTCACTTAGGTAAGTTACCACCAACACTGCTGGACAAATGTGGGTTACAATGTAAACATATTTCTTTCTCTGTTAAACTATGTCCAAAAAAGCATGAAGCTGCACATACTACAATCTAAAACTGAGTATGAATGCCTAGAGATTCCTCTTATTCCGGATCCCTGTTATGTCTCAGAGCCCTGGCTGCTGACTGTTGGGGCTCTCCAGGCACAGTGCTGCCCTACAGGGAAGGACGGAGTGGACAGGCTGGCTGTGAGCAGGGGCCTCCTGACATGCTGTCGACCTCACATCTTGCTCAGTTCACATTTGGATGCCACCGAAGTAAATCTAGTTTAAACTCATGTTGAAAACATGTTTAATGTTTGTTGTGCTTGCTTTCATTACCAAATCCATCATTTCAGATGTGCTTACTGCTGAAAGGTTTGTTTCCTCTGGTCTATGCTTTGTGTGAGGAGAAGCTGGATTGTCACTACTTTGCCTTTGAAGGTGGGTAATGTCCAGGTTGCTTATTCATATGCTTAAATGGCAATATCACCTGTTCAAACATGGCATGTTGTTGCAGCATTAACACTGTGGCTGAAGAAAGTTAAAGAATGCCTGGCTGATATCTGGAAGATGACGGGAGTTCGCCTTCTGTCTGTCGACCGCAGCCTACAGCAAGAACTTATTCACATCATCTGGACCAATGCAGAAAGTCCAGTGAGTCAGCCGTGCTCTGAGCCATGTCTCATAGTGGACCTCATTTAAAGAAGTCTTGCTGCCAGGATTGTTCATTGACTGTGTTACTGTGACTTGGCAGGTGGAAGGTGTGACAGAGTTTGTGCGCATTGCCTTTTGTCTGCTGCTGGACCTCTATGAGATGGACTGTGAGCAGTTTTGTGACACAGAGAAGACTCTTTATTTTACTCTACTTGAGCGAATTATCAAACTACCTTGTGAAGCCAAAGGCAAATATCATCGCCTTTCTGCCCTGCTGCCGTATCTGGGTACTGACATGGTGAGGATGAAGGGGTATTAAGGTGTTAGCATTGGAATCAGTAGTGCTCATGATAACTTAACATTTATTTAATCCATCAGGTGCTGGATCAATATGCTGAATTGCCCAATCATCTCCTGAAGTGCTTGTCAACCAATCACCTGTCACCATGTGGATCGGAGCTTTACAAGTGTCTGATCCAGCAGCAGAGACGAGAATTATGTGGAGGCTCACTGAAATCCGCTTCCCACACTGAGCTGGATCTGGCCAATCAGTGGGCGAGACGTTGGCGGCCCGTCCTTTATAAGGCGCTGACGTCTAATGTGACTCTTCTACAAAACAATAGCTCAACACACTTATTACCCAGCACCTTTCACGTCTTCCCCTCTGCTGTGGATCCTCTACTGGCCTCTCTGGACTCATCAGCCCCTGGGCACCTCCACGCCTGGGCCTGCATCATGAGCGCCTATCGAGCCACGACTGGAGCCTCTCCCTGGGCTCTGCAGGGTAGCTCAACCGTTGAAACCCTCCAACTTGCTCTAGGATCCGTGGATGACAAAGTCCGTCTCGCTGCTCTCAACCTACTCTGCTGCAGCCCAAAGACCAAAGACACTCCAACCGCTGAGGAGATGTCACTAATGAGGATGTTTATTCCTCAGAACCTGAACTGTGAGTCCTCACCTTTTCGCCAACATTTTCATGCCGGAGTAAAGAGGTTTCTGGTTCGTATCAGAGACGGCTGCTTGGCACATGTCAGTGGACTAAAGGGCAAAAAGAAAGGAGATGGTAAAAACTCAGAGAGGGAACAGGACATACTGGAGCAGGGAATAGGTGAGATAACTGACAGCTTCTGTTTTATATCACAACAATAGACTGTTGTACTGCTGTAAAGCCTGATACACATTTATCACACTGTATATTGGGGTTTCTTATGAACATTATATGTCTATACGGAATGTTTCAACTGAAGGTATACATCTATGTGTTCCTTTTCTAAGGAATCTAAATCTAAATTACAACTCAGGACAGGGATAACAGATGAGGACACTTGGCATCCAACCTTTTTGTATATCATATAGGGTTTGTGGAATGGTTGGGCCAGATCCCATACAGCTATCTGGCACCAGGACACAGTTATCAGAGGAAGAAGACTGCGTTGCTGTTGCTGTCTGCCGTGCTGGAGACCTGCACAGACACCTGGAGGCCAGACAAAAAGAAGGGACAACCTCCAGGTAAGTTTGGAAAACCAGTGATTGGAAAATAGCCAGACAAATGTGTTGCGTAATTCCTGTCAAAGGTAACTATGTGTTTTTTTTAATGATTTTGACTTGGAATTTAAATGAGCTTTGTGTTTTTAGCGAATATGGGGTCTCTTATTAACTGCGCCAGACAAAGAGCACAGTGGGATTTCGTCTGCAGGACAAAACAGCTGGTCCTCATCAGCTGTTTAGAAGATTCTACAAATGAGGTAGAGTTGCCTTAAAGCATTAGGGCGTAACTTTTTTAAATTAATGAACGTCCGTTTCATTCAAGCCATTGCCACATAAGTTAATACAAAGCTAATTAAGATGATCAGCTCCACAAAACTTTCTCAGTATGGCTATATGTTCAGAAGATTGTGTCTTTTGGCGACTTTCTCACTCAGAAACTCGAGTGAAAATAATTACCTATTCTGAAGAGTCCATTTTGTTGTTTTTAATCCTCTTCATTTTTAACTTTTTCTTCTGTGTTTTATCTGTTTTTATTTTTAACTTTTTCTTCTGTGTTTTATCTGTTTTTATTTTTTAACTGTTTTTAACAGTTTTTGAACAGTTTTTGTGTAAAGCACTTTACTTTGCCCTGTTGCTGAAATGTGCTATACAAATAAAGCCATTTCTTAGAATTCCTCATACGGGAGACAGGAACTACGCGCTATAGCTTTAACTGGCATCATTATCTGTTATATTGTTCAAATCAAAGATTGAAGTTGAATCATATTTTGAGAGAATAGATAAGTTTGTTTTTTTTCTTTTACAGATTCGGGAGCTCTCAGCTGGGTTATTGTTGAGGTTTTTCCCACCAAGTTTTCCAGATGACATCGCTGCAGTGCTGCTCACGCGAACCAAACAGCTTCTGTGCAGTCCTCGGGTGCAGGAGGCTCAGATGGGAGCACTGATGATGAAAGTCCTCTTTCAGAAGTAAGCCTTGACTCCTACATAACCTCGTTCGGCATTATGCCTGCTTTAGATGAAAATTATAATAAGTTGGTCTACGTGTAGATCACAAGACCAGCCTGCGGACAGCAAGTTGAGCAGTAACATAACTGTCAGTGGTGGAAGTCACCCAAAGGCCTCCTGCATGGTCAGATTCCTGGTGAAGGAGCTGGAGGAGCACTATCTGACAGCCAAGGCTGACATGATGCTTGCTGCCAGAACCAAGCCTATACACGGTGAGATCTACAACACTGATTTCTACCATAAATGAGCTTTAGCCCTAGAAATGTTGTTCAGTGCTTTAAATCCTCTCATCACTTATACTCCAGCTGTTCTAAGTGCCCTCCAGAAGTGTTTCCTTGATGCCCCCTGCAGTGTGTCAGACACCCTTGACCACAGTTTGACCGTTGAGATCCTGGTCCTGCTGGAGAATATGTCTCTGCTGCTGTTGGGTGTTCTGTATGGAGACCGGGATGCTTGTGCCACTGAAAAGGGTAATGGAGCGATCTACAGAAACAATAATGATATGTGGATGAAGTACAGTACATTTCAGATTTACACACACACACACACACACACACACCACACACAGTAAATCACTCTCTTCTGTCTTAGATGCCCCCCCTTCTTTTTGTGATATGGGAAATGCCATCAGCTCTCTGATAGCCCAAGAGTCTGGAGGAGGCCGGGGGGGTGAAGAGGAGTGTGTCCTGCTATCTGAGGAGCACAGCCTCGTTCTCACCTGCTGCTGGGTCTCCCTCAAGGTAAAACAGAACCAGATGCATAATGGGATACTTCATTCAACATTTAGGAAGATGGCAGGAATCTGACACTGTATTCTTTTCTCAAAATTTTTGCTTTCATGGTTTCTCATCAGGAAATAGGAATCTTCTTAGGCTCTCTGGTGGAGAAAGTTCTCACTGAATCCAAATCCAGCAAGTGCCTCTTAACAAAAGAGGATCTAACAAGAGCATCAAACGTGTTCAAAAACATTCTTCTCAAATGTCGTCACTGGGTAAGTTTTATGAATCCACTTAGTATTAAGTCACCTCCGCTCTCATGTAACTTTCTGAATGACATATTTCTGTTCACCAGGGGGCAGTAGAGGGATGCTGTGCAGGTTTTACCAAGTTCTGTGCCTCTTTATTGAGCAACAATGATCCAGAGCTTAGGGATATCCCGGCCCACATGCTGAAAGAAGTGAGCTTGTATGTCATTTTTATGAATAACTTGAGATGTTAAACTATGGCTTACAGATAAATTTCCCTCCCTGTCTCTTTTATAGGGATTGCAGGTTGTGCGGTCCCCTCGATCTACCTCTGTGACCCGGCGGGCTGCAGGGTTGCCTATGCTCATCCTGTGCGTTGTGTCAGCAGAAGAGGCCAGTAAAGCAAGACCACTGTTAGCCCACAGTATGCAAATCTTACTGGAGACAGCCAAAACCCCTCTACCCGAGGACTGGGACCAAACACTGGACCTGCCACAGGTTTGTACACAGCAACAAGAATAAGGATATTAGTCTTTGGAACCACAAAGACAGATGTAGTCACATAATTGTCCTTTCCTTTGCAGGTGTGTGCGGTTCACACTCTGCAGGCCCTGGTTCGTGGTTCTGGTCTGGGAGTAGCTGTTCTTCACTTTGCTCCTGCTGTAGCCATCTTGTCACTCTCTCTACTCAGTTCTCCCTGCTGGGCCATGAGGAATGCTGCTCTGCAACTTTACAGTACGTTTTGGGCCGTATTTGTAATATGATGGGCTAGAGCTTATCGATTGATCTTCCCATTATTTTCTTGAGTAATAGGTTAATTGTTTAGTCTATAAATGGCAGAAAATAAGAAAAACTGCCCAACGTAATTTGTATGTTGTATGTATGTATGACCAACAGTCCAAGACCCAAATAATCCGTCATTATTAATTCAGATAATCAATTTAGGATCATAGAAGACAAAAAATCTAGCAAATACTCACATTTTAAGTGCTGAAACCAATGAATGTTTGCTTAAAAGATTATTGGAACAATAAAAGAAGATAAGATCTGTCCAGGGACAACGGATGAAAAATAGCCTTTTGGCTAATTCTGGTGCATTTACAGCAATGTTGATTAATGTACACTGTCCCTGTCAAATAAATTATTATTATTATTAAAAAACAATTAATTAATCGACTATTTGGTTCAGCTCTAATTATCACCCCTGATACTACAGTTATTAAAATCTGTTTCCAGGTTCTCTGTGCTCGCGAATGCTCGGCCAGCGGCCCAGCAGTGAAGAGGGTGGCCCCACCCAGCACTGCATGTCCCCGCTTTCCTTCTTCTTCCACTACCCTGGGCTGCAGCTCTTCCTCCTGGGCGAGCTGAGAGGGGCAGCACAAGCCCTCCAGGGCCCACCCAATGAGGCCAAGCTACACCTCCAACCTTCGCTCTTCCCTGTCCTGACTTTGTTGGCACAACTCCAGCCTGGTGTCCAAGACTTAACAGAGTGATTACTGTTTACTTATCACTAGACACTTTGGTCAGGTTAACTATTATTCATCAATCAGCAGTTGCTTTCATTCAGGCCTAAAGGATGTAGGTTTTTGTTAGCTCAGTATATTCAATGACTTGTTTACCTTTACTAGTGAAGAAGGAACTGAGATTTTTTTGGTGTTTTATTAGAATCAAAAGGAAGAGATTATTTGAGTTTAGTGGTGTGACTGAGGATCACTTGCTAAAGGAATATTATGACATTTTAGGGAAAAAAGCTCATTCACTTTCTGCCAAGAGTAAGACAAGAACCACTCTCATGTCTGTACAATATGTAGCTGGAGCCAGCGGATTGTCAGTTAGCTTACAAATAAAGGTTTAACTATGTCTTAACTAGGTTAGTATTATATACTGTATTCATACAGAGCATTGGGAAAGGACAAAGTTTTGTACATTTATGAATGTCCACACTGAATATTGTTTGACCGAATGTCTTCTCTGGTTTCCTTCTGCCAGAACCTTGTCAGACTTCCTGCCTCCTTTACTCCAGCTGTCTGCCAGTCCTATTTACAGTGTGAGAGTGATGGCCTCGAAGGCTTTGGTTGCCATGACTCCCCCCTCAGAGCACATGAACATCCTCATTAAACTGACGGCTCAATTGCCCAGTCCACAGGACCGCTGCTGTCACAACCGGCTCCACGGACAGCTGCTGCAGATCAAAGCTACTCTAAAGAGAGCTCTCTGCACGGTCAGGTGAGACTAAAAAGAGCTGTTTATTCATGCATCAGACGCTTACAGGCTTTTAAAATGCCCCGTGTATTCATTCATCAGACAGTGTCTTTGAAACCCCGCTGTGTTTCTGTTCCCAGTGCCCCTTCAGCTGACTTGTGTGAGGTGCTGCGCTGGGTGGATACCTCAATGTGGCTGGTGACCGAAGCTCAACGCTGCCCCCTAGTGAGGGCGGCCTACCTCGGAGTGGCAGACTCACTCAGAAAATTCTGCTGTGAGACCTACCTGTCAAAGCTCAGTGATACACTTGTGCATGACCTCCAGACACCTCAACAGGAGCTTCAGGTGTGTAACACCCATGTATAAAATATAGAAATTGTTATTTTTAGGCGGACATGTCAGCCTTTTATTGGTATAGTTATACATAAATAGGCGGGAGAAAGGGTAGAGAGTTGACATGCTGAAAAGGTCTGTGGCCCACAATTGAACCGGGGACGTTGCATTAACATAGTACTGGTCCTTAAGACCCTGAAACCTATTTTCTCAATCAGCATTTTACTAAAAGTAATGGATTCATATATGAACACAGCATTCTCTGCCAGCATTTAATCAATTTCGGTTATTTCACATGAGATATTTCTGTTTGTGTGGTTTTGTCTGTACTCTTCTCCCTAGTTTTTAGTAAACGGGGCTCTTTTAGACAAAACGTGACATTTTTTGTGCATAAACAAGGAGTTGGCAACATTTTAATCAAATTGTGACAACATTGACTTGTCCTCATGAAGCAGATTAGCTGAGTTACATTAAACTCATGACAAATACATTTTTAGAATGTTTTTTTCTGAACTTAAACTACTATACTAATACTTGAACTGTTGCTTTTCAAGAAGATGTATTGTTATATAGAAATGCTCAGTATCTTAAAGTCCCAAAAACTAGACTCAAAATCGTGAGTATTTCTCTAATACATTAAATATACAGTACATGACTTAAAAGTACCATCAAAGTAACAAACACATTGCGAGGTAATTCAGAAAAGAAATATCTAATTGTGACCCTTCGGGGCTCCGTACAAAACTGTTCTAACTTTGGCAGAAAATAGTGCATTCATGTAGGACTCCATCACTCATTGTAAGAAGCTCATTATGAAAATATATTTTCAGGAGCTTTTAACAACAAGGCTACCAGGATGCCCCAACAGATATTTAACGCTTTATCTATGTCACTTCCACAGGTCGGGTTGCCATCCTTCCATCAACAAGCCATTCACTTTCTGTGTGCAGATTTAAAGTGGGCTTGTCAAATCTGGGACAACTTCTCTGCAACGAGCCCAGATCTCAGGCTCTCATTGGTCACGTGGGTGGTGGATGGGCGGGGTTCACAGCAGACCGGCCTGAAAGAGGTGATCCAGAGGGTGTTGCAGGTGAGACATGATCTGCTCCGTACACTTAAGCATGAAGAAAACAACTTTTCCAAAAACCTGTTTAACAGCTCTCAGTCTAACGAACTTCTTACAGCACAATGGGAGGAAATTGGGGAAATATAAATACAAAGCCATCTAGCTGGAAATCTTTTTTCTCTCTGACAAGACAGGGTGTGTCTATAAGCTTTTATTATTGCTGTTCATGTAGGTCATGTAGCATGGTACGTTATCTAGACCACCCAGTTGTGCCTACCCATGTACAGTATATCCTGTGTTGTGATAGAGTGACCTCTCTTTAAGACAAGCTTGCTGAGATGTGACAGTGCATAGCTACAGATCGTGGGTAAAGATGTGTCCTAGTCATTTATTTTACAGCACTTGTTTACATTTATTACATCCTTTAGTTGGACTAGAGCACCCACTTTTCATGTATTTGTTCTACTATAATAATGGTGCAGTAAAACATGTTTTGCTGAGGAAAACCACTGAAATAATCTTAGTAAAGTGCTTGAGTTGTTTATATTTGCAAGAAACATAAATTCTTTACATTAGTGTAGGATGCAGGGATGTTTTCAGAGTTTACCTGGTTGGCATTTAAACGCACATTGATCATTTGACAAGTAGATTAAAAGACTATACTGATGCTCTCTATCTTAAGTCAAACCTGAGGGAGGCATTGTTGAGCCACAGTGTGGAGTACCGCAGGACCTACCTTGCAGCCCTGGTAGCAGTGATGGCCGGAGGCGATTCTACTTTACATCAACCTCTTCCTCAGTCGACCCCACTGGAGGAGCCAATTCTGTCTGAGTGTCTGGATTTGTTGCTTGGGGACCTGGAGGACCAGCGAGGAGGGCCGGAGTTTCTGTCGCAGGCTCTGTATGCTGCTAGTCTGCTGCTTTCCCAGGGTTCAGACACCAGGTTTTTACATGTTTTTTTTGCCATTTTTAGTTCAGTATAGAGTCAGATACTGTACTGGAACACTTCTACCTGCAGCTCTGACTTTCTTCTTATCTTTGTGTAAATTAGTCTAAAGATATCCGTGTTGCAGCGCTGGTGTAGCGTTTTGGAATGCCACCGGCCCCCAGACGCCCCCGAAGTGCTCAGGATGGCGTGTGCTGAAGCTCTGTGTGTGGCTGGAGTTCCTCTAATGAGCCGCAGCACTCTGCCTGCCATCATGACCAGGTGTGAAGGAAGTCAATTAAAGTTGTCCGGGAAGTGATATAGAAACAGGAATTTAAAATGTTGAATCTTTTGTGTTTAGGTCGATCAACACAGGCCTTTACTTGCTGCAGGACCAAAGCCAGCAGGTGAGGATGAAAGCGGCCTGTTTTACGTCCCTGCTGCACCATGCGAGAAAAGGAGAAAGCCAGAGGAGCGTCTACCTGATGCAGGTCAACCAGGCTCTGCCGCTCCTACTGGACCTGTTGCTGGAGGAATTCTGGGATACTCCTGGCACACTGGAGGTGCTGCTGTGTCACCTGCCTCAGCCTGACATCAGATCTGTGTTAAGAGAGGCCTCAGAGACAACGGGGTGTGTTACCTCACTGAGTCAATAAACATGAAGAAACCAAGCAATCTCAAATGAAGTAATGCTTAACTTTAATTATTGCTGTCTTATTCAGGTGTTCCAGCCTGTACGAACAGGATGAGGCCAATGTGTTTGCAGAGCCCGCTGTGATGTGTGCACATGTGTTGCCTTACCTGCTGCAGATGGCTGAAAAATCCTCTGAATCCTCGGCTGTGGCACAGAGCCTGAGTGCATGGGCAAAAGAAAGTGCTGCACAGGTGCTAGACAGCCTTCAAGTCTGCAAAGAGCTCCAGCCAGGTAGCACATTAGTCTGTCAGTCTGAATATACAGTAAGATGTTGTGGGATGAGCTGTGGCATATTCTAAATGGTATGTGTTACAATGTGAATATTTATTCTCTCTTTAGCTGAGACATTGACCATGGCCTGGCTGGCTCTCCTCATGGATCCTCGTTTCCACAGCACCCTGTGTGGCCTGTTCACCATGGGTGCCTTTCTCCTCCGGCTGTTGAAAACAACTGATGTGCAACACCTTTGTGATCCTTCAGCGCTGCACATGAGTTTACAGGAAGTTTGCAGTCTGCTCAGTCCAAACGGTGTCCACTTTCCCTCTGCTGTAACAGCTGCTGTGGCGGGAGAGCTGCCACAATGACGGAACCAGGGCCTTTTTCCATACACTCAGTGAGGAACAGCCTCTTGGTCGATGACGCCCAGGATGAAATTAGCTGCGGTTATTTCAAGAATGCTTATGACATCTACATGTGCAGCCTTAGTCTAGAGTCTCTGGATTTTTGTAAGTGGCTGCAGTTAGAGAAGAGATCCACTGGGCCATGTTCCTCATACAGTCTAGAGGCCTGTTTTTGCTACAGTTCTTCTAAATAAGAGTTTATAACATTGCATTTTCTAAAGCTGTATTCCATTTTTTTTTTTATAATAAAGCTTTTTTATGCAAAGGTACGGCCACTGGAATAGCTCCAGGTCTGCCTTTATGATCACCATCACTTAAGCAATATTGCTTATATATTCTTATTCCCAGAGCAGCGCTCCTGTCCTTTGTTGTTCTAAGTTGTTTTCCATGTCCATACATGTTTCCGGAGGTACAGTAGCAGCGCTCAGACTTATGCAGTGATGTAATGTGATAGCGTCTGCAGAAATTGGCTGCTCGGTGCCCAGCAGGGGAATATAATGACTGTTTTGATGCTCCATTAGAGACCTTCCGCCTGGATAAGTGTCCATTTTCCAACCACATGAGGGCTGAAGATGATTGACTAGATCAAATAGAGAGCTATCAGTTGCTTGGCAACAGACAACACACTAGAGCCGTCTTACATCACCAGATAGCCCACTGCTTTTATGTGAGATGTCTCAGTATTAGGCAGACACTGACGTGAATGACTTTGTACATGCTATGGTTGGCCATGTTAGGCTACGTATAAATAAATGTACATGGAACTTTTTTTTCTTGGCATAGTGTATTGTCAGAGGTGATTACATGTTTAAAATAATACAGTATCTAAACATTTTAATTTGATCTAATAGTAATAGTAGTAACAGTTGACTGTAAACCAGCATTTTTATTACTTCATTTATTCAAGGTGGAGTACACTGAGAGTAATACTATCTTTATCTGGAACGCCCTGATCACATTCACACAGTTACACTTTCACACCTGGAAGCTGCCCAGTACAACCACAGTCTGATCTGCTGGCCTGATGTGTGTGTCTGATGAGCCGTTCCATTGGAAAGGTTGAGGTTAGGGGCCTTGCTCAAAGGCATTATAGTGGCGGTAACACTTTTTACTTTTAATGCTTTTCAGATGTATCCTGCCAGTACGGGGATTGTACTGCCGACCTTCTGGTGACAAGCTTGCTTCTCTAAGGCCACAGCACCGACCCTTTAAAATAATGGGGGGCTTGAACTTTGCTCTACTTCCAGACAAAGGCAAGAAAAATGTGCTTGACGTCTTGTCAATATGCCGGAAAACAAGGGCAGAATTTTAATGAAAAGACAATCTTATCAGAATCTGCTTGAACAATGTGTGCAATAGTGTGTCTTATACCTCAACCTTGAAAACAAAGTTTGAGAAGTGAGTTTAAAAACAAGGTTGTGACTTTCCTGAAGGCAAAGTATGTATAAAACTGGAAAATGACCATCTGGAATCATAAAAGCCTTTGCTGTTGTTACGGAGAGTGTCTTGGCTCTCAGTAAGCGTGTGCGTGTGTGTGTGCGTGCGCACCATTTGAAGCATGCAAGAGTGTTTTCCCACTTAATGTTGGGTCTCAAGTAGCCAGTGGACCTTGGATCTTCACTCTTGCCAGAGCCAAAATACCAGAGTCAAGACTTTATTCTACAAATGGGATTATAGTAACAATGTAACTGCATTTAGATTTGTTTAAAGAACAATTTATGCTGAATATAATCAAGTATTGCAATAACATGTTTGTCCTTCATACTATCAATACTACTTAGTTTCATTTTCCAAAGCTTGAAATTCCTAAAAAAGAAAAGAAAAGAAAGCTTGAAATGCCCAATAAACAAAGGTGTGACAGATTTTAGCTAATGCTTTCTCTCCTGGCCAAAAGTCTGAAATCAAATTGACCGAATCAGTCTACTTCAGCTCAGTTTAGGTATTATGGAAGTCTATTTTTTGAAAAGTTAGTTATGATAAAACAAAAACGTCAAAAGGATTAGACAAAAACAAAATCTGTCAGATTGATAAAATTGTACATTTAAATGATATCTTCACCAGCTTCACTGAATGACTCGACATCAGCTCAGTTCAGGTAGTTATTGAAGTCCATTTCTGCCGGGAAATGGATTTAAAATTAGCCATGATACACATTGTATGACTAGGTTTTATATACTTTTTACATACGTTTTTTTTTTTTTACTTCCATCTTACAGTTTTGACGTACGTGACAATTGTTTTTTATTTTTTTCCTAACTATTTATTTATTTTCTTTCTTCCTATATGTATTAGTTGGCTCAGTTCCAAAGGTGGTCACCCTTTTAATGGTCTCTAGTGACTTGTGGTTTCACCCAGTGCATGCTGGGAGAGGCTCCTGCCCCCTGTTACCATGAATGAGCAGAGTGTGATGGAGAGTGCCCGACAGATGCTGTGTGTTTGCTCTAGTAATTGCCTGAAAACCGGGCAGGCATTTATTTGAAAAGTGGCTTAGTGAACATTGACTGACTCAGGCATTGGCTGCCCTCTTTACCAGTCAGCCAAAAATGGCACAGGGCCTCTCTGCTGGGAGTATACAGCTTCACAAGCAAATGCAGATACAGGCAAATACTATTGCAGCTGTTCTTTGTGGGCATCTGTAAAATCCTCTTCTCCAGACCAATGCCTGTGGAAAAGCAGGCGTGAGGTAGTGGAGAGGAAGCCTGGGAAACATGAAGATTGGGTTTGGACACATGCACCAATAAGCACAGAGTTGGAGATTATACATAGAGATGAATGATGCCTTTGATTTTCAAATTAAAATGGAAATCAGGGCAGCTGTTTATAGACGCAACACGTAATAAGCATGGGCATTATTCTTGGATATGTGAAGGAAAACGCTCTAAGGGTAGATTATAGAAGTATTTTTTTGCAGCTTTATCAAAAATCGAACGAACTAAATTTTCTTACCCTGTTGACTGTTTTGGCGAGTATTTTTCTCAAAGGCTGCATGCCATGATAAATTACCATGACTATTTTGCAGCTGATACTCTTTCGTGTGTGTGTGTGTGTGTGTGTGTGTGTGGGGTGTGGGGTGTGTGTGTGTGTGTGTGTGTGTGTGTGTGGTGTGGGTGTGTGTGTGTGGTGTGGTGTGTGTGGGGTGGGGTGTTGTGTGAGAGAACCTGGAGAGGCTCTAGGACCTTTAGGTTTGTACTGCAAAGGGCCGTTCCTCCCCCCACAGAAGAGTGTTTACGAAGAAAGCTGAGCTGTTCAGACAAAAACAGGGGCTGGGACTCCAGCGAGAGGAGCAGTGTGCCTGATACACATCTAGCACAGGCTCTTTGTCCACTTAAAACACTTTTTTATACGTTTTTGATTTGACATTTTTAGAGAAAAAGAACAGTAGCGCACCATGTTGTCGGTTACTTCAGCCTGCAAAATGTTTTTCTCCTTGCACGTTTTTCTGAGCGTGGCCGTGATGGAGAGCAACGCATCCAATGGAAATAAAGGTAAAATGACACATTATGGACAATTATTTTTTGTATGTTATTTGTTGTACAAACGGTTTACTTTTTCCAAATACATACATAATAATGCATCGTTTTTCTCCTTTATGATTGCACAATCACCTGAATGTCCTGCGCTCACATGTTATGTTGTTATTGCCAGACTGCATGCGATCCAGGGGCCTGGAGTACAGAGGGGAACAGCAGAGCTCCTCCTCAGGTCTGACCTGTCTGAACTGGACCAACACCACGAGAGACTATGATGTTCAACTGCACCCTGATACACAGACAGGTAAACAACTTGAATACATGTGTCTTGTGATGCAGAGGTCAGTGAATGCCCCATTAGATGAAGTAATTCCTCTCCTGTATTCTGCTGTTGGAGTCATGCTGAAGACAGGAAAAGGGCCATTTAAATGTCACTGATGTTGATAGTACAGCAGTTTCATTATAGTATAACAAACAGCTCTTACATCTTTGGGGATCTGTTGATGATCTGCAGGGTAGTAATCCAGCTCCCCACAGGATTGCAAGTCTTATCAAACATGCAGAGGATTGATATTTACAGCCACGGAGTTATCTGTTTATGGTGTTAAATTGCTTCTATTATACAGCAGCTGCCATTTTCTTTCTTTGTACTCACGGCGGCCCGTTCATTGTACTGTGATGAAGTAGTGTTAATGATTGATGAATGCAGGGGTTTAGCCATTCAGCAGGACAGACAGACAGACAGACAGACAGACAGACGACAGACAGAGACAGCATCAGTAACAGATGTGTGCTGTTTTTCTCGTTCCTCCCGTAGGTGTGGGTGATCACAATTACTGCCGAAACCCAGACTCCTCTGAGAGGCCTTGGTGCTACATTACTGGCCCAGATGGGACAGTCCAGAAACAATTCTGTACAGTTGACCCATGCACAGGTAGGTAAACACTGTACATGACAATAATGGGATACAAACCATTCGGATAGTAGGCTATAGTTGGCATTTGTAGAAAGAAGCTGGAAGCCCAGCTTTAAAAGCCCGACCTTGCAAAGATGCATATGCATTTTGGAACTGAAAGACTTCAAGTACAACTTTTCTCTCAGGATGTGCTCTCTTGATGCTTCTGGGATTACTTTCTCTTTCCTGTAAAGCTCTCGTTATTTTAAGAAGTAAATTATGCTAGGGATGAATAATGAGGTGATTTTTTGTTGTGTCCTAAATGTCCTAAATATTCAAAACAAAAATAGAGCTTGATGAGAGGATGCAGTCAACTTATAAAACATATGCACTTTATGGTTCAACCAAAAAGTTTTTAAAAATGTATTTTTCTCCCCCCCCCACAAGTACAACCATGTGCAAAATGGATTACTGACAATGCACTTTACATGTGTTTTAAGAGTCGAGAAGACTCGTCTACTTTGCCCTTTGTTTCCTACTTGTTTCCGAAAGTCAAACCAGAAGTTCCACAGTAACAAAGACAGAAAGTTTAGTTTGAAGAACATCACTATCCACGCCCTTAACCTCAGCTCATTGGCTGGGAGGAAAAGCCTGTGCTTGGAGACAGCAGCTAATTGGCTGCTTCAGTTTATGACTGCACACCCTTTAACTCCAGAGTTTGAAAACAACAACTTGTGTGGAGGAAATGGAAAACGAGTTAAAGAGCAGATGTTGACATGTGCAGGCTGAACTTCCTGTCTCCTGAGATAGAGTTGAGCATGTAGAGCCTGTTTATGTCTGGCACATACTGTACGAAGAAAAAAAAAACATGTCCTTTTTTTTTTTTTAAACTGATCTATGTTCCAACCTCGTGAGAGCAGTGCCAGAGCGTCAGCTTGCGTCTAGCTGGTTAGGAGGTTTTTGTGTCGTTGGTAATGTTGTTAGACAAGCAGTAATTGGAAACCTGACAGTCCAGATAATGCACCAGTAAGTGTATTACCACAACAAGTGTCTCCACACATTATCAAGTTATTATATTATTTTATAAAGGAAATTTTCCTGGACAAAATAACCTGACATACACAACCTTTCTGGCTCCAAAACTAAGCTGCTATAGTTTTGGAGCCTGCTCATTGGTTTCAAACATTGCCCTGAGATATTAAAGGGAGAGATACCATGGTATAAATCATTTGAGAAATTAAATCTACAACTTTATACTACAGTATATTCTTCAGTTTGCCCCAACTCTTTGTGGAGACATGTTCTAGGGGAGGTTTTAGTTCAACATTTCACTGCTTAATTTGATGTGGCTTCCATTGGCACTACATCAACAGAAGCACCACTCAGAGCATTCCCGATTAAAACTCATTATGCTGCTGGCATAACACTGGCATTGTTTATTTGTGTCTTTAGACCAAGCCGCTACTGTAGCAGCAGAGGCCGAATCCTTCAAGCCAACAGGAACCATTCCCTCCACAGAGAGCTTTCAGCCAGCCAAGTCTGGAGCCTCTCAGGGAGAAGTTGCTGCAGTGCAGCCCGTGATGGGAATCAGCCAGCGAGCGCGCACAGGACCCAAAAAAAAAAAGGACCTTGGCACGCTCGGTATGTTGTTATAACTAAAAAAAAAACAACATATATGATGTTGGTGGTACACTATACTTTCAGTTTGAATTAACCTTAGTTGTAAATTGTGCATTGCTACATGAACTCAATATATTTGTGTTCAGTTTGCATGTTCAGTGTTCAACCTCTTTTACATTCTCCTTTTTGTTTTTCAGGCTACGTCTTGGGCATCCTCATGATGGCGATTATAATCCTCCTCGGAGTGGGCATCACGTTAGGCTACTTCTATAAGAGGTCAGTATCTAAATCGCAAGACCATCAGTCATGTAGTTCAGTCTTAGAGAATTTTTATTAAAAAGGACCCAATGGACCCATTTTTTCTCTCTGAAGAGACATTTAATCTGATTCCAGGGGTCATAATTACGTGTGTACATCTGCTAAAACTGCGACACAAGGTCAAAATGTGATGCCTTTGCGTGGCTTCCTTTTTCCTCTGGCACACGTAGTGTGATTCGAAGCATTAAGATGTGCAGGAGAAATGCCAGTATGAATAGTTAAAACACGTGATAGCATCCATAATTAAGGGTCCCCTGAGTTTAGGGCATCAGCTGTTGTACACATTCCCCAACGATGCTCTCTGTTCTTTCACGTAGATGTAATGCAGCGATTGTAATGCCTTTATTACACAACAACCACAACAGAACATGGGGAGGAACATAGCAGGAAGTTGAATGCCCTGCTGTCTATTTAAGCACTCTCATTATGTAGAATTGAAAGAGAAGAGAGGGTTAGATTGGATGGAGAAGCTTGCACATTGACGGCAGTTATGTAATGTGCAAAATGACGGCCCCAATGTTGTGATCCCCTTTGGCACAGCACAAAATGCCCTAACAGGTCCACGTTTGACTGTCAAATCTAATTAGCAGTGCCCCCAGTCTTTGTTGTCTATTTTTAAGAGGTGATTATTAAAGATACTCTAAGGGATGGCAAGTGTTTTTTAGGCTACGATATTTTTTGTCACATACAACAAACATCTCCTCACTATCCGCTAGCTGCCGGTCCGCTGAACACACTGTAAAAGAACACGGTCTCTGTAGACAGCCCCGTCCACACATGGCAACAAAAACAAACAGGCCAACCTGGGCCATTTAAGCAGAACAGAGAAGTCTTCCAGCGTTCCAGCCAATAACCAACAACAAGGATTTGGGGGTTGGACCACCCCAATGTTAGAAATATCCAATTGCCATTGTCTTTTAACATCTCTTAATGATCAACCTATAATAATGATTTAAATTAATAGTTTGACATTTGTGTTATGTTTGTGTTATGTTCTCTTGCTAAGAGATAGATGAGAAGATTGATACTACTCTTTGCTAAATGTGTAGCTGGAGCTAGACAGTTAGCTTAGTACAAAGACTGGAAACAGGGAGAAACAGCTAGATAGGTAGTTTGCCAGGCAACCAGCTCCAGGAAGTAATTGGTCCCGACCAAGAAATAGTCTGGTACGTAACCCCCGTAAAAACAACACTTTGGGTTTTGTACATATTAAAAACCAACAGGCAATTTTGTTACCTTGGACAGAGCCCGGCCAGCAGTTTCACTCCTCTCCAGTCTTTGTGCTAAGCTAAGCCAACTCGCTGCTGGCTTTTGCTACATACCATGCAGGCGTGAGAGTGGTGTCTCCTAATTCTGGGAAGGACAGCAAGAAAAGATTCTGGGAATTGTGTTTGAAGCTTAAATTAACCTCGCCCTTTTGTAAAGAATCAGTGTTGATATAGAGAGTTGCACAATGAAACGCTGCACTGGAGCTTGCAGGTTGGAAGTGTTTTAAAATCCAAGAGTAGGCCTATTTTGCTTTGGCTCCAGATCAGTAGAAAGCAGCAGCATCCTGTTCTCCACCACTGTGTTGCCTCGGAGCAGATAAACTCCTCAACAGCTTGTCAGCTCTCTGTTCCCTTTCACCATCTGTCCCTTGCCTTTACTGCAGACCTGGCACTTGTAATAACAGCCTCTGTTATTTACCTACAATATGTTATCTGAAGCTCCTTTTCTTGAATATTAAACTTGGGCGGCCTTCCAAAAACAGTGCTGTACATAGTATCAGCTACGAGACCACTTATGATACCTATTTTTATTACAACGCCAAATCAGACTTTGCACTGGTTGTTAATTTGCATGATAGCTTTAATCTTTAGCTGAGGGGAGTAATTCAAAGCGACTAAAGTCAATATTGTTTTTAAGATTAGTTCTCATGACTATTGATGATAGTAATGAATCTCTGTTTTTCTGTGTTTAGGGGTCGGGACTTAAAGAAGCAGCATGAGCAGCGAGTGTATGAGCGGGAGATGCAGAGGATCACTCTGCCCCTTCGGCTTTCTCCAACCCCACCTGTGAGCTGGTGGATGAGAACACCATCGTGATCACGGCACAGCACGAGACCACCCCCGCCCTGGATGGCATGGAGGGCGGGGAGCCCCTCATAGGCCAGCAAGCCGGGACACCCGGAGCATGAGGAGGCGTGTAGTCCTTGAACGCGGGACTGTTATAACATTTTTGTGGACCAAAACACTTCTTTACGTCTATGTTTCTCTTTTCCGCCTCCCTGAGTAAGCTCTGTTTTAAAAAGGAGCAGGGGGGCTGTGTTCGCTTCAAAGAGAACTGAATCCTGTCCTTTGTGTCCTCTTTCCTTTGGTTTTTATAAATCTGAGGCACAAACAAGATAACCTGTGGACACAGTTTTAAGTTAGAAACCATTAAGGGGAATCTGTCATTAATGAAGATATGTCATTAGTTCTTTAATGTTCATTTTGATACATTTGATAGCCAAAACAATAAGATCATGGGCTTCCCCCTACAAAAACAGTATGAATATATATAGTCTAATAGACTTTTCAGTGTTTATAGAGGCGAGTAATGGGGGTTACCTGTTGTTTTTTAGTATGTTACCATGGAGAAGGTGCCTCCCACGGGAGGTTTAATTTGTACTGACCTGTTTGCTGTGTCGAGGAAGACGTGGATAAGAAAAGACTGTTCGTATAAAGACTGCTTTGTCTTGGAGACACAGTTGGGACGCAGATGTGTCCAAAAATATCCTCCTCTGAGACAGGATGAGGAAACATGATGTAAAACAGACCCACTAAAGGCAAGGGAGGCCGCCAACTCTGCCCTGGCATGATCCTCCTGAATGTATTTTTTCATCTTTAACCCGGATGTTGTTTTTTTTCCTCTCTGTAATCGAGCGGATGAGGTTACAAAGCATGACGGGGGGTCATTGGCAGACATGACAGAGGACTTGCCCTTTTCTACCACAGGTTAAGGAGTGACAGGAAATATAAAGAGTGCTCTCAAGAAGCATGAGAGAGACAGTAGATTGTCCTCAGGACAGAACAGCACTGCCACAACACAGATCAGAAAAGAAAAATCTGTCTTTGCAGAGCAGGACAGCGAGTGTGTGTTGAAGTGGTGAAAAAGTCTGGTGATCCAGACATTTGAGTTATGCACTTGATGCTTCAGGCTAGAGACAGGGATGGAGCAAAATAGAAACAGTCCAAAGTTTGGTGTTCATTTAAAAACATGAGTGCATGCACATGGTTACCTGCTGTATGTTTGTATTCAGGGGCCTTTTTTTTTTTGCATCTTCAAGTAGAACTACTGATTAAAGGAGATATTTTAGAAAATATCTACCTGGTAAAAGAAATGATCGTACACAGGAGATTTGCACTGTTAGTTTTCATCGTATTGCCAGTTTGTTTATTCTCACTCCGTCACTCCACGTGATCTTGTTTTGTGGTTAATGCTGGACCCACATCACTGTAAATCTTTGGTTACTGCTGCTCCATTCTTTTAAGTGTCTGTGTGCTGGTTGTAATTGATTATTTTCTCCATAAGCATCGTGTTCAAAATACTGTTGTTCAGCATTTGAATTTAATACTTTGTATGAATGCAGATTTCCACTGCTGAGGCTGAAATAAAAGATCAAACTCAGAGATGGTGATGTGGTGTGATCTGTATATTTAAGACTACAGAGAGGTGAACATTATGCAGCATGAACGCTTGGCCTGTACAAGTGTCTTGTTATTTGAGCTCTGTTCCTTTGTAGGAACTTTTTGCACCAGCTCCCTCTGTTGGCAATTCTTTAATACATACTTCAGTCATTGGAATCACCTGAGAAAGTAGCCTAAGATAAGGTGAGAAGTATTAAATCTGCCTTTGTCTGAATAGATGTGTTTAAACATGTACAGTATGTTATGTAACAGCCAAATGCTATAAAAATAGCTGTAATCAGTACATTTTCTAAATTATTTTTTTAATTTTCATAGAGGAAAACAATTGCGTTTTTGTTAAAATTTGAAGTCATTGGACTTATTTATCAAGTAATTCCCTGACAAATTATAGAAAATGATAACTTCAGTTTGTCCTTTATTGCTGTGAACTGATCTCATGTAAGAAAAAGAAAACTTAGTTTCTTCGCAGTGCAATTTAAGGAAAGACCGAACTAAATTGTAGCAGAAGTGTGTTTACTGGCATGCAAAATTGAAGAGTGACAATAAAAAGGCAACTTTAAGGTTTATTTATTAAACACTACAGTGATATAAATAATAGTGGTTACATTTGGTCGTCAGTACCTTGCATGATGAAAGCTAAAGGGCAAAAACGTCCATCGTTGATGAAATGTCTAAAAATCTACAAATCTAGAACCGTCGATATATATACACTGCATAAGAAAAAAAATCCAGTTCTATACAAAGCAATATTTTATTGACAACTGTTGCGTGATCATATCTGACAATTACAGCCTTACTTTACACAAGAGCTTCTGTTTTTTTTTTTTCATAAAATAGGCATTGGGTGTTTGATAGAAACTTTGAACAAAATGTTGGTGTGGCAAAAACTCTAAATAGTTTTCATTTATCATTGTAAGAAATTAATTAAAATCGTATAACTACAAAGTACAGAACCATACCTGTAACCATCTCGTCAAAAACTACATTAGTGGTGCTTAGAAGAAAAACATTCCTTTGCCTACTTGTGCCATTTGGGGTCACTGTGTGTGTGTGTATTGCTGCCACTGCTGGTAAAAGTCACCTGGATTTTTAAAGTCCTGGGCTGTTTACCTGGACCTGTCAATCAATCGGCCACACTCACTGACTGTGGAGCATCTTTGTTTTCTTTGCTGCTGAAGTGAAGTGAAGTGAGTCCTTTGGTGGTTTAGCATCGATCATGTGCATGCCACACAAGGCAAAACAACAACTTCAAAGAATGAAAAACAAACTACTGTCGTTCTGACTCATCGAGGACTTCCACCTTATTAAGAGGTTTGTCTTTTGTCGGAGGAAAGGACCAAAGAAAGTTGATATTGTTTATATATGCAGTAAACGTTGGCACAACTCTGTGTGTTGAGTGGGGGCTTAGTAGGGTAAAAAAAAAATGTTTTTTGTATCTAACATTTATCTTTTTGAAATGTGTCTTCCCACCCACATTGCCGTTCACTGGCACTCTCAGAGTAAAGGTCCCACACAGGGAGATCGGTCCAGCTACCTCAGGTTATCCAGTTTTAATATGGCTCGGGTTTAATGCAATTTCCCTCTTTTTCTCATCCCCAGTATTATTGCAGCAGTTCAGAGGGGTCAAAGAAAAAAGGCACAGGCCCTAGGTGCCACTGTCTGTCACGCTGGAAGAGTCTGGAGACACTGCTGTTGGGGTTGATGACTGATCTGTGCTCTGGGATGGGGAGCCGCCTTTAGGCCAGTGGAGTCGACTCACTCTCTGATGCAGTTCATCCAGTTCGGCTGGCAGGGGGATCCCCAGCTCCTGGTTGAGTGACAGAGCTTTAAACCAGTCCTCCAGCTTCTGGAAAGGTGGGCTGAGGGAGAAGGGAGGGCACACAAAGGGGTTTAAGGTTAAAACTAGACTGACGAGGTTGAGAGAAAACATGAGGAAGCAATCTGGCAGCAGAGGCGTGCCCCTGCAGGCAGGTCGAGATGCCATCTGTTTTTGGAAGTTGTTTTTCTCCCCCACTGCTCCTACAGACTCTTGAGATCAAATAACTGGCTGCTGGATATTATCTCATCCAGGTGAAGGCGGACACCAGGGGCGTTTCTAGGATTTGAGGACATTGGAGTATTAGCCTGAACCTTATTGAATAGACTTGGAAAAACATATTATTAAATGTATTTATGTTGCCAGTGGTAGTACAATTTTGAGGTACTTAAGTATTTCCATATTATGCTACGTTATACTTCCACTCCACCACATCTCAGAGGGAAATATTGTACTTTTTACTCCACTACATTTTGCAGCTTTAGTTACTTTGCAGATTTGGATTATTAATACAAAGTATGAACAACCTATTTATTTTACATTAAAGTATTGCCATTTTTACTTAAATTAAAAATCCAAGTACTTCTTTCACCCATTGTATGTTAACATTAGTTTTTTGGATTATAGTACCTCTCCACCATCTCAAATCTGTCTGTCTCCTATGACTTTAACAGTTTTTTTTTTATTATAAAACTATAGTTTTTACTTAAAGTAAAATTATTTTTACATTGCTTCTGTTAATTTTTGGAGCCACACCATAATTTTTTGCAACAGAAGTTATAAAACAAAACAACACCTACAATCATGATGAAGCGATATGCACTACATACTATAAATCATACTACATAGGCTGTCTTCACACCATTCATTTTGACAGGCTGTTATGTTACAGAGACTCGGGCACATTCCACACACACATCAATTTTGGTCGAGCTTCACAGTCTTAATAGTGGTCTCTTTCTGTTACTCACACTCACACCAACTGTGTGCATGCCAAGTAGTGTAAAGTAGATTGACAGCTTGAATGACATACAGAGAACCCAAACCTCTTTTTTGAGATCCGGGGCTATTCATACAACATTCAGGGCTGTAGCGACGGATCCCCAGACATAACAACGCCTGGAGCATACATTTGGCCATGTGAGTGAGGGATAAATATTATTTTCTCTTGACTTGGCCTTGTTCAGGTTATTTAGACACTCTTTTACTGCTTTTCATTATAAATAAAGTGTAAGTTATTTTCCATTACAATAACAGCAGGTGAGCAGGTGCAGGTGCTCACCGGTTGTCTGGTGTGATATCACAGCAGGCCACGGCCAGTGGAAAGAAAGCTGGTGGACAGTCCTCAGGGAGGAACTTCTCCACAAACTTGCCAACATTCAGGCCAAAGTCCAAAGTCCTGGGGAGGCACTCAGGGTCTGCACTAACTTTTCCGATGATCTGGATCACAAGACAGAGGAGGAGGTAAGCATCAATCCATTTTTTAAGTAGACACGCACTTTAGAAATATCACGGTTAATAAATTACAAGCCATAACATGTTCCAGCACATAACGGTCTAAAATTCCTAAGAACATAATTGCATTCTTGCTCTGTAGAGACTTGAATGTTGTTTGTCAATTCATTGTTTTGACAATGTTGTGTTGTCATGATCTGATAGTACATATTTAAGGAGAAGGCTCTTTAATAAACTATAAGTGGTGTTTTCCTGGAAGCTCCCACATCCAGGATTTAAGAATTGCCTGCCAAAAGGCATTGCAATCAGAAACTATGCTATCAGAAAATCAAAGCAGATAATCTAACACTGCTGCACTAAGTGCAACCTGCACAATTGGTTGAATTACATTTAGCATACATTTTAGCATATTATTTAAGCATTTGCACATTTTGGTTTTCCCATCCTGTATATATTCATATATTTGTTCTTTTATTTTATTCGTATTATTATTTAATGTATATTGTATGTATGGATATTTTTCCTAGTATCTCATTTATATTTATGTTCTGTGTTGTGCAACTGATTTACGTGTGCTGCTGTAACAGCGTAATTTCCCATTTTTCTTGGGATCAATATCCATCCATCCCTCCATCCATCTAAAATCAGCATATTCTTACCTCACAGAGCACAATTCCAAAGGAGAAAATGTCAACCTTCTCATCATAGCGTTTACCTGAAATAACATCAAGTAAAAGGATAAACTAATTGTACTCATTGACGAACAAAAGGAATTATCATCTGTAAATCAAGGTGATACTTCTTTTATTTGTCTGCAGCTCACCATTTAGCATCTCTGGAGCCATCCAGTAAGGGTTTCCCACAACAGTGTAGCGCTTCTTTCGGTCAATGCGTCTTAACACTCTCTTCTTAGTGGTTGGTTTATCAGGTGGAGGCTTCACTTTGTCCTCAACTATGAGTCGGGACAGTCCAAAGTCAGCCACGACCACAGTGTTGTCCTGTTGAAGGATGACACTCAACAATTCACTTTGAACTTGGTGTACAGTAAAGAGCCATATCACTTCTAAAATGTATACGTTTCCGGTATAACTATGCAAAAGTGGATCTGACGACCAAATGTAAACAGACAGGATTTTTTGTTTGTGGAAGAAGAAATTCTCTCCAATATCAAGGAATCTGCTAAAATAATGCAATATTGTCTTAAGTTCACGTTAAACTTTAACTATTGTTGTCTATATAAACACAACAAATCACAGGGCTGGGAACTACTTTTTCTCACAAATGAATGCACACCAACTTTTACTCCGTTCATGAAATGTACAAATCGTTTCCACCCTTTATTGTTATTGTTCAGATTTTATGACGTGTAGTAGCTGGTAAGATGCCATGTCACCTACCAGTTTAACCAGGCAGTTGTGAGAATTAAGGTCCCTGTGGATGATGCTCATTGAGTGAAGGTAGGCCTGAAACAAAAGAGAAAAGAAGGGTAAGATTTATGTGTGCTAGAAAATTCACTTTTATATAGTAAACCTTGCCAGCACTATCCACACATCTTAATCCTCCCCCTGTGCCGTAGAGCACATTTACTTACATTTGGGCAACCAAAGATTTCCCTAATAGTAATGTCTTTACAAGAAGCCAACTCACCATGCCAGAAGCGATGCTCTTTGCAAAGCTCACCCTTTGCTCCCATGGAAACTGATCCTGTTAGTCCCAAGTGAAGACAAAAAAGACAAGAGAGAGAAATGAATAGAAGCTCCCTCAGGGGCCATAATGCATAACAGAGTAATAAATACAAAAAAAAAATTCACCAAGGTAGAGATAGGAAAAGGTCTGTAAAATAAGCAGTAAACAAGATTAACCCTAAAAACTGGCCCTCCCCCACATACAACAACAACCAAAAAATAAACTCTCTCTCTCCTCATTGGACCATTCACTAAACTGAACTGCTTCTGAAAAACAGTCAGCTGTGGAAGGAGGGGGAGCAAAGCTCTTCAAAGTTCACCTGGAAACACTTTCTACTAATTTTCTCTTTCCACGACTTGGCCAGTCGACATGCCAGCCAGCCCACTAGAGAGCCGAGAGCTCACTGTTAATGTAGAGTTTACTTCAGGGCAGCCCCCTTCAACACGACTCGGAGCTGCACACAGCTCTTTTTGTGGCCACTGAAGGCTGTTTTGTGTTCCACTGGGAAGCACGAGAGGAAGAGGTTAAGGGAATTAACCAGTTTAACTCACCGTGTCTCTGATGAAATCCTTCAGCGTGCCTCCCTCGATAAACTCAGTTATCAGATTAAGCCTCTTGTCCTTGTATAGCACACCAATGAACTTTAAAACGTGGGGATGTTCGAGGCATCGCATTACTTTGACCTGAAGATTAGGCAGAAACAGAGATAGAGTTAAAAAGAAGTCTACAAATACAATTGCAAGACGATAATCTCTTATCGGTTCCCAAAAATGTAATCCAAGGAAAAAAAACATTAAATACAATAAAAATTTGACAACTTTTTTTCCACAAGACAATGGCGAATCCCTTAAACTAACAAGGTACAAAGAGGTAATTCCAGTAACATGTGGCAGGATTTCAGCTGTGAGTTTGATAAATCAAAGCTCCATGCAGACCAAGTAGACCACATGGACAAAACACACACACCAGGGCTGATAAAACGTGCAATAAAACATTACTAAAATACATTTTACTATTTAATATTTATTATTGTGTGTTAAAGTGTCTTTTACTTTTCCTCTCATCCCTTGCTGCTGCAACAGTGTGAATTTCCCCATTGTGGGATTAAAAAAGGATTCTGAATTTTGAATCTTTTGTCTGTGATGAAGCGCAGGCGTCCTGCTGCAGATCACCAACCTCCTTTAGGAAAGTCTTCTGGGTCTCCTCATCACAACGGATCAGCTCCTTCATCACCATCACCTCTCCTGTGGCTTTATGAGTCACCTGTTAGTGGGATAAAAGCAACATTTGTATTGCTTGAATCCAATGAGCCAAAAAAAAAAAAAAAGCCTTAATGGTAGAAGTCAAATACAGGCTGGAGAACTCTTGCAAGTTGGAGGCTGACCTTGATGGCCTGTCCGAAGAAGCCTTTTCCTAAGATCTCCCCGTGTATGAGGTCACATGGCCGGAAGATACGATGAGAGCAGCTACTGGAGGATCTCAAGGATTCAGAGCGGCCGATGTGTTGTGAAATAAAAGGCATCTCTTTAGGGGAATTTGGCCCGGGTGACTTACATATGCTGTTACTGCGCCTGGAATACAGAGAATACGGTTGATTTGAAATTTTAAAAAAATATGTACTCAAATCTTGTTCATTAGAGACCCACGATGTGTAAGCTGTGTGGATTTTGGCTGCTGTAATGTACCTCAAAGACCTCCTTTTTAGTGTACTTTCTTCAACCTCATTGGTTCTCTCCAGGACCGCGTCAGAAGGTGAGGACAGACGCATGCGGGAGGTGGCTGGGACTCCCAGCCGAGTTCTTGGTGATCCCAGCCTGAGCCGGTCCAAACGCTGCCTGATTGGGTCATACTCTATCAGTAGCTGCAGCGTTTGACTGGTGCGGTGAACAAGATCATCCACCTAAACAAACAAACGAATGTTAGGTGTGAAGGAGTTTTAAATGATTAGTTCCTGGGAATATATTACAGTAAACTCTCCACAATTTCATGTCATATGAAAAAATTTCAATTTTAACTGAATATCTAATCATACCAATAATGTTTATTCTAATTTACTTATGTTTTTCTTTCATATTCATTAGTTTATGAGATAGTAGAATCATAAATCCTTTTAAAAGTATGCCATCTGCTGGAAATAATGATTTCACTTAGAGCAAACAGCTGTCTATCAGCTGTCGAAAAACCTGTCTGTATAAGGCACTTTAAATATAATTTAACAACAGCTTCCAAAATGACTGACTGGCCAAATTGAATCAACACATCTCAAAAACAATAATAAAAAAAAAAACTGATTATAACCATCATGAAGGTAGAATTTGTTGCAGGACTGTTGTATTAAGTCACATTACTTTTAACTAGGTGTACCTAATAAACTGGTAACGGATTGTATTTCTACTACAAAAGCAAAACAGCCGAAGACTTAGATTAGTTCACAGGACTTGACTTTGAAACAGATTAACATTCAACACTGATTAAAGCAACATCATTGCAGCAAATGTAACCTTTGAGGTTGGTGTACTGGGTGCAGTCATTTCACATACTGTCCTCTCCCAGCTGAAGAATGTTTAAATGATGGAATGTAAGGAATGACAAAAATTACATTTGAATGTGTTGTATGCATAATAAAGAACGTAGGTCTGCAAATTGCACTCAAGTAATGGACGTGCCCTTAGTATCAACACTATTTTGACGAATTGCAGATCACATATAACTCGTGTATGAGTATCAGATGTGCGCGAAGAATAAACCCACCTCCTCCTGCATCAGTGTCCCGACAGGAAGGCCATTAATCTCCAGGATCCTGTCCCCAACATGGATGGCATTTCGGACCTCTGGACTAATAAGCATCCCTCTGACTCTGAAACAAATAAGTACCAACACCTACATGTGAGTGTTAGCACCATAGATTTAAAGAGAATTGGGACACACTAGTTACATCATGCCAATCAATAACCTTTCTTGCAGTGACACGCATACACACAGTGCCCTGCTATTTAGCAAACCTGTAATCTGTTTGACATTACTCATGCTGCCACAGCAGAACAGCAAAATAGATACGATGGTGAGCCTCCATCAGGTCCCACTTACTCTTTGACTTGAACACTTGCTGAGCCGCTGACGTCCCTCAACACTGTGACGGAAAAGCCCCTCTTGCCGTTGGCTGCAGAGGGCATGGAGATGAGCGTCACTGTGTGGGGCAGGGAGTCTAGGACGGAGTCGTGTGAGCGCTTTTCCAACATGGGTGTAAGAACAACCTGTTTGTAGCACTTTCCGCTGCACACAAACAGAAAAGGGAGGTGAATCACTACATGTGCGAACATGTGCTTGTTGTTAAGTTACTTTTCAATTGAGTAAAACTGAAGCGGTCATGGAATAATAAACGACTAATAACTAACAGTGGCTGAACATTAACTTAGGAACCCTGTTTTTCTTCATAGTCCAGCTTTGGATATAAAAAAAACTAACATGTTAACTAAAAAGAAATACACATTTAGAATAAGAGTAAGAACAGTGAAGATGTCACAATGCATTGCAATTAAATACCATCCATGCCTCCATATGACAATATGGTTTCTTTAACAAGCACAAACTAGAACTCCACTAAAAAGGATGTTCACATTCAGTAACACTATTACTTACAACCTAGTTCAACATTATATAATTAGCATACATATTGAGACTGGTGTTCAAAGAATGTTAACCCACATGAAAACCTGCCAGCTGCATGTGTTCCCAACTCCTTTCAAAGCTAAGTCTATATTACAGAAAGCTTTCAAAAGGATTGTGCAGGTGTCTTACCAGTAGAGTTTGGATCGTTCGACTAAGGCGTAGGTATCCCTGTCCTCAAGCACCACCTTGCAGCTCAGACACACAAAGCACTCTGGGTGATACTTGTGTTCTCCGGCCACCTGGAAACACAAACAAAATGGGTTGATCTTCAAAACGCCTTGAGACTTGAAGCAGCAAGGAGTAATATGCTGATGGGGAGGCTGCTGTCCTGTATTGCTACACTTTGCTTGTCAGAGATGAGTGTTGTGCTGCATGTTGCTTTCTGCCCTCCTCCCGCTGTGAGCAATGACCCCGTCGTAACACCTGTTTCGCTCTCACGCTGTCTGGAATCTGCTATGATGTCACCTACCTTTACAGGTCTGACGTTCTCACTTTCAACTACCTGAAACGAGCTCACGATCATGTGCTGACTCTCATTAAATTCGCCTGATTTCCCTTTCTTAAAGTTAGGTGACATGTTTTACATCTCTCTCTCTCTCTCATGCAAGATGAGATAATGTGTCTCCCCTTCAGCAAACAGGTACTCTAATTATGCACATACCTCAGTACAGAAAATGTTGATTTCAGGTCAAATTATGAGTGTTAAGTCAACATTTTAATATTGACTCAGTCTACACAAATCTACACATGCACATGAGTGATGTGGAGGAAAAATCAGTTTTCCAAAACTGGTTAAAAATCATAATTACAGGAAGATTTTCTTCAATAGAGATTGTAATAGCATTGAGTTAGGAATTATTTTAAAACACAGGATGTGTCCCAATTCCATATGACATACTAAGAGTATACAGTATTTTCTTTATGATATACAGTATAATAATACAATAGTTCACTTTCATACTAAAAAGGAAATTATAGAATACGTCCACCGTTGTCAATTAAACTGTCTTTATAATTATAATACTTCCTGTTTCAAAACCATTCATAACTTGTTTTCATCTTTTCCAGCTGTGAGCAACTCCTCCATTTCCCATTCATAATGTCCATCAACAGCACAAACAATCAAGGGTTGTCATATTGACTATTGTCACTTTTTCTGGTGTGAATACACAAATACTCAAAACCTGCTTAATATTAGAATGTAGTATGGATGTAGGACACATCTAAACAATCACTGTTTAGTTTTATGCAATTTAAAAACATTGAAAGTTGAAACCAATATTTTTTTCCTCTGAGTCAGTGAGTGAGTGCATGTAAAGGAGTCACCGCTACAGAGATTAGAGTGATGTCAGCCAAATCGTTGTGACATGTCAGGAGTCTGTCTGTAACTCCCTAGCTTTAAGGCAAGAGCAGAACCACTGCGGCCAACCACAGTCACAACCTGCCTCTGGCTTCAAGAGCAACACACATACACATACAAATTTAGCAAAACAAAATCAAAGTGAAGAACAATTTAGTAAATCTCATTTGGGAGATAGGAAACTGGACGGCAAAAGTAGAGAAATGACATTAAATGCTAAAAAATACCACAACCATCTTCAGTACAAAAACAATAGTGTTCTGGACTTGAATGCCTAACAAGCAGCAGCAGCTCTGCATGACCCTCCTCTGCTGATGGCCCACACCGATTCTCTTTCTGCCTGAGAGGCTGCGCTGCCAAATCATCTCTGCCAAAAACACTTGGCTTCGCTGGCCGATGAAGCAGGATGCCAATACTAAATAGAAGAGCCCATTGTGCGTGTTGCTTGGTGGCAAAAAGAAAAACTTCGGTCTGGCTTCATGTTCGACAAGTGACCGGGGTTGTGACCAGCAAGAGCTGCTGCCACCTGAATTTCATGTTTCAACTTGTAAATGCTAAATCAAAGCGGGCTTGCGTTTGGATTCAATTCAACATACGCCAGTTTCCCTGACTCCAGATTTGACTTTTACAGTTTTTTCTTGGTTACTTTAAATCTACCATGACTTCTTGCATACTTGTTAAATTGTAAGATATGGTTTCAAGGTGCACTGGCCTCTACATATGATTGAATCCCATCTTCTTATTTCCAGTTACATTAGAAACTTCCTAAATATATTGCTCATCAAATAAAACATTTAATTTAGACTGTGGGTAATATCTACAGAGCCACCTCACCACAGAGGACTGAACATGGTGGGCTCATGTTGGAACATCTTCTCTCAATCCTCTGTGTACTTGGGGAAGTGAACTGTGGAGAACTTCTGTACAGAGAAGGAAGAGTGTGGTCTTCTTCATCCTTCATCCCCCCCAATTGACATGCTCCATTGGCATTCTGGTATTATATAAGTAGGAGGAAACTTTTATTACACGATCATGGCGAGGGAGACTTTAAAAGCCTGGCACATGTGGCAGCAGACTAATAGTTTTGACCCAGGGTTGCCCTTTATTATACTGAAGCCTCACCCCATCACAAACCAACAAAGGCTTACAGCCTGGAAGTTTGTGATGTTCACGGTACACCAGAAGAAGAAAAAAAACTTAAATAGAAAGAAATTGCAGACAACTCTGGTCATTTTTTTGATCTTTAACAAAATTACCCCTTAGAGTGTCAGAGCAAGTTAACATTAAAAGACCACTTCAGCAATTTAGCATCGCACTTCTATAAAGTTGAGAGAATTGCGAGAGGCGATTGGTCATAATCTAAGGTAGTCAAAGACATCAAAGTTATCCTGACTTTAAGTTCCTTGTACAATTTCAAATACCCTGGTTTCCTACACGTCCCTTGCTATGCTTCATAGGGCCTTTTTGTTCCATCCTCGCTGCCTGGTAAATGCCCACGTCTTTCATACACCACACCCTGAGCAGACTTACCATGGCAGGTCCAGTCATGAGCAGAGAGCAGCCATGACAGAGCTCTCCAAACTTCTCCCAGTAGTGTTTGCGACAGTACAGCTTGCCTTCCTTCTCATAGTACCAGTTAGTCAAGTGGTCACAGCACACAGAACACCTGAGGGAGCAAAAACAGTCTTGGTCAGATGAACAGAGAACAATGATGAAGAGAGAGAGAGAGAGAGAGAGAGAGAGAGATGAGGGCTTTCAGTGGGGGACTTTTTCCAACATGAAAGCAATCCCCTTCAAAGTGGATATGACAGAGACTCAAAAGCCTGGCATAGTATTTCAAAGACCGGTTCATAATTTCAAAAGGTATGTATTGATCTGAAAGATCCTTGTGATGCACCAATTCCACTGCTAATCACATGATAGTACTTTGTGTCTCACACAGGTTAACGTGATCAACTTGCATGTTAAACAAGACAGTAGCGCTGCAACAAAATAATTTTCATTATTAATTAATCTGTAGCACGTTTTGTCTACAATGAAATAAATCACGTTTAAGAGGCTATAACCAAGGAATGTGTAGCATTTCATTTGAGTTCATAGATACATTCCCAATCCAAATAAACATCAATTATTTGTTTTTATCAATTTACTAATTATCAGAAAATGAAGTGATGGGTATAAAAAAATATTTCAGCACTATAAGACAGAATAAGGTAAGAGCTGAGCACCACATAAACACTAAGAATAAAACAGAAACAGAAAAAAAAAGCGGGGGAAAGGGAGTTAGGAAGTTTGTAAGAGTTAAACATTTGATCAATCACCCAAACCAGGTAACCTATCTGTACATCTTTTCAAAACTAATTCCTTATATTACATACTTTACATACCAGCGAATGGTATGAAATAGTAAAAGAGAGCTTGTGAAGAAATCATAAATCAAACCACTGAAAAACACTCTCCTCTCCGAGGTTGGACGGGAAAGGAACAATAGCTGGGGGCATGTTCCCAACGGCGACAATGTTCTTTTCTCTGAGTTTAAGAAGGTGAAGGGCACAGTAAATACCTCATTCCTGAGATGTGCTGGCTCTTACATGTATGAGGTTATTTGTGCAGTGTTATAGTGTAGGAAAAACAGAAAGCATGTTTTTCTAGCGACCCTTTGGATTAGCCTCTGCACACTACCAGTAAGGCTGCCACACACTTTCCCATTTTCCAGCATCTTGATAGGATCCAGTCATTTGAGGGAAAAGCTGCAATAACACTTTGACAACAAACTCTAAAACAATCTCTATAGGGACAAAGTCCTCAGATCATCTGGTTGTTTATAGTGCAGCTTTTGCTTACTTCACGAACTTCTCATTGAGAATTTTCTTATCTATGTCAATGTAAATAATAAAAAAGGATTTTTTTAACCTTGTGCTCAAAGTGCAAACTATATAGCATATATCAATCATGTGATGTATATTGATCTGCATATTTGCAGTCACTATCTACTGTCTAATTCAGTTGCAGTGCTACAAAATGAACTGCTCAAAAAAGAAAAATGTAAATATTGAGACTTTATATAATTCCATTTTATTGCATAATAAAAACTGATTGTTCCAAGCTGTCATCCAAGAAGATACTTGTTGGATTACAGGGACAATTTTGGCTGTGACTTTGGGACAAAACGTTCCTCAAGAGTAAGGAATGCTAAAGTTGCCCGAAGACTGGATAGCACCTGAAAGCTATGAACAAGCTGCACTGGTTATGCATAATGGTGACAGCAGGTTTGCCTGGCAGAATACAATCAAGCATAAACTTCTCTGTCAGAGAAGAAGTTAATGTTGCTGCATTCAGACTTTGTGAACGCTTCGACTGTTTCTGAACCTTGAAAGATGCTGAAAGAGACAATACATGATGTGTGTCACTTCTGTCTGGACATTGTTTTGTAATTGAACGGGAGTGCAAAACTGTGCACAGGACTAATGTCACCTGAACCCCAGATTAAGATCAAAAGTAGCATAGTAGGCGTGACGCAAAACACAGGTTGCTTTCAAGATTGACTTCAAAATAAACGTTCAACTGACTGTAACGACTTCCTGATTAACAACTATATCTAATTCACGGCTATGGTTTTACCCAACGAGACTGGAGAGTTCTGCTAATGCTTTTGCCTTTCTGGAAACTGTTCCCTGAATGGTCACATGCTCATGACTATGAGAATATTAAGATGACCATATGTATGTTTTATGCCATTTAAAGTATGCAAGATTAAATGAAATGTCAGAAATATTGCTTTTTCCTGGGAATGTGGTTTTTATGCATTTTAAGGGATGCAGTGCTGGCAGCAGCTCTCGGCTGAGCCTCATGCATCACGTTGCTCACTGCACTGCAGGTATAGTTGATCCAGGCTTGTTGACTTTGGCAAAGATTCGAGATATTTCAAAGTTTTCTGGCATTAGCTAAGAAGGAACCGTTTTGTAGAGGGAAGACCACATGTCTGTCTCTTGTGGAGAGACAAGCGGGGGAGGGGGGAGAACAAGTTGTCTTTTTACATCATGTGGCATCCATGTTAATGCCCTTATAGAAGATAACAATAATGTGTGGAAACAGTTTGTTTTTCTGAGATGGACCCAACAAATACTAAGAATGAACACAAGGTCACTTGACTCCAGCCTGATTCATCACACTGACGTGATAAGGGGAAGCAGAGGTGAAAGTTTGCTGAGGTAAAGAGTAAGCATGAGTAATGGTAGCTGTGCTGCTGCTCTAAAGGACACTCATCTGATTTGTGTGCGTCTGTGTTTGAATGATGTCAAACAGTCTGGGTGCAGATTGTAGTTTCTGTTTATGAAACTATTTAAATAAGACCATAGTCAATAAATAATTTGCAAAATTATACAAAACAAAACAACCTAACCAATAAATGGTTTTGGACAATTGGACAACAAATTGCAGTACTAAACTTCCAAACTATATCAGCCTATCAAGGTAGAGCGAGATTTCCTTTAACCACAAGGTTGGCGGTTCAATTCCCAGCTCTGTCCACATGTGTCCTTGAGCAAGACACTAAACCCCATGTTGCTCCAATGGCAGGCCAGCAGCTTGCCTGACATCGGTGTATGAATGTGTGTAAATGGGACAATGAGAGGCAAATTTTAAAGCACCTTGTCCGGTAAGGTAGAAAAGTGCTGTAAAAATGCTGCACATTTAGTCAATATTTTAACTCTAAACTATAGCCATTGGTATGTGCCCCAAAAATATGGTATTGGTCAAGCTACAGCATACACAACAGGATTAGTAGTATGCCTGGTGATACCAAGGCACCCATTTGGTCTAATCAGATAAAAGATATGCACACAAAAAAAGAGTGCAGTATTCAAACTGGTGACATTCCATATCTGTCCAGGTGTGGCAGGAAAAACAAAAAACTCCAGCTTGATCGCCCTGATCTGAACAAAAAGCATTCCTAGACAAACCAGCTGATAACCTATAATTATTGCCCATTATGTCCCTGTAAGTGGTGTAAGGGTGCTTATAAAAACACCTGACTTCCCTTTAGACAGCCTGGTGGTGAACAGAGGGGCGTCCAGACTCAGGTGGTTCTTCAATGAACAATGCAATGGTCCTGCCTACACAAACACTACAAAGTAAACATTACTCATTTCCTTAAATCCACATTCCGGCTGGAGTGTATTCCTTTGTTGGAGTATGAAGTGGAAATAGTAGATGTGGCCTTGAAGACCTAAAGAGGGAGTGTTTCATTTATAATTGGATGGTTATCATTGGGTGTGTGACTGTTGTCCTCAAGAAACCTCTTTCTAAGGAGCGAAGAGTGACAATTGTTTCTCCATTCATATCACAAGGACAGGGATTTGTTCTTGTTGTTAGGCTCAGGTTGCATGTCTCAATAAACGGCTTTGTTGAATACTTGATTCTCATCGGTCAATTACAAGATTTTACTGTTTGTTATTACTCAATAGCAAACCACTACTATGCATAACAGACCGTTGCTATGACTTTGCTGAAACATGAGGTGTAAGAAAGGTGGCACCAAAACGTTTCTCAAAATGTAATTGTGGATTCTATGTACATGCATGTTTGTTATGTGTATTTGCAATTTCATATTTTCCTGCACAAAAATTAATTGAGAATAGGACTAAATATAAATATTTTATTATGATGATAATATTCGCAGCTCTATACACTTGGAGTGAAGCACAAGATTGGAATGAAAGGAGCTTTCTCTGGGGAAAAACATGGATTGTGCTGTCAGTGTCTGAGACAGCGGACTCACACCGCTGAATCGCTGTCTAGGAATGCAGAGCACAGCAAAAGTGGAGTGTGCCGTTATCTATAGGCCCCAATAACACTTCCAGGTTTACTGGTTCATGAGTGATGTTAGCTAGCTTGTAAGAATGTTACACAAGGTGGAGGTACATAAATGGAAGAGTGGCAGAGAGGGTGGACAATAGACAACAGGAACACCACAGGGGGTGTCACATTAAAGTATTTTATTTTGCTGTACAATTTAACAAGTCTTTAAACATAATTGTGAGCTGTGATTAGTGTGTCTGATTCCTACTGGGCAGAGAAATCTCAACCCTTGTGATAAAAAAGACAATTTTGAACTACGGATGCACTGATTTGACTTCTCAGTCACAATGCGGATACCTGGGCTTTGGGTATTGGCTGATAACGAGTACCAATCTGGTACCAGTTTTTGATACCTTTTTATATATATATATATATATATATATATATATATATATATATATATATAAAATGCTGTTTGCTTCACTGTGTGGATATAACTTTCATTCTTTTAATGTATGTGTAAGGCAACATCAGGCTTGACTAAACATCCCTTTCCTAACTTTGGGAAACAAAATGTAAGGAATAAATACAAAGAAAATAATTGCATTGTTTATTTATTTTTTAAATAATAAATCGTGAACCAGCAGCTTTGTAGAAAATAGTCAAAATAAACAGAAATTACAATTCAAGTGTAAATCTTTTAAATACAGCAAGACATTCGTCAAAACTTGAACAGGAATTCATTAACTTGTGCAGGTGTCTGGTCCCTCGCCTTGTGTCTGTCTGTGTCTGCATGTGTTGTTTTGTCTTCCCTCCCTCCCGTCTATTCTCTCTGTATTTTTTGCTCCTGGGACGTGCTCCCAGCCTCAGTGTATTGTTTGTAATTGTTTATCACTGTTTTTAATTTTGAAATGTATTAAAAAAAAGTTTTAAAAAACTTAAACACGAATTGAAATTCCAGTATAAAACTGATGGCATAAAATTAAATCCATTTTAATCGCAATTAAACCAAACTAGCTCCCTCAGCTATGTGGTCTACCAGCACACTGACACATTGTGTAGTATGCAAATGTGTAATCTGCGGCAAACGTAGAATTGAATAAATGGGCCCCATTGTCATCAACACCTCCAGGTATTTGAGTCAGTATCGGCCCAATATTGTTTTTAAGTATTGGATAGATGCATCTCTATTCTGAACCCACACCTCAAAGGAACAAAGTATTGACTGTCAATACTGCAGTTTGTCTTTCCACACACGCACAACAATATTATATATGCATGTTTGTCTAAAAGTGAGGGAGTATAACAGTACAAAAGGGAGGGAGAGGATCAATGCTCAATAACACAGCTGTGTTAGGAACTTTGCCTCTGAGATGTGAAAACCCAAGTTATGTAAGGACTGTGTGCTGCTGGATATTGACTCTAAACTTTTCAGTTTTCTTCAAGTTTCTTTCAGAAACAGACAACACAATCATAATTAAATGCATTCTATTCTTGATGCTTTTTGGACATGCCAGCAGTCCTCTGCAGCCAGACTCCAGTCATATTTTTGGATATACTCTACAGTATGTGGCTTGAGCTGTGCTCCAATAAGCCACATTCACAGATTTAGGCACCGACTCCTTTATCATCTGTTTTATAATGTTAGTATCAAATAAGGCACGGTGACTACTAAACTCTTTTCATTAAAATTAACTCTGCAATCTTGCAGTCAATTCAAACCGCGCATGACAGCTTTGGCAAGCTATTGTTTGATCAACATCTGTCAGTTTAAAAAAAGAAAAGAAAATCTGAGCCATCTTATCTCACATGAGAACAAGTGAATGTTACTAAAGGAAAACCCTATAAGTGATATATGATGTTGGCATGTACAGTGTGTTGGTGTCCAGCCGCAGGTTCACTGCCCCACAGGAGGTATCTCACTATGGGGCGGTGACCTGTGAAAACCTGAGCGTTCCAGTGTGGCAATCATTAAGCCTCAGAGTAGGGGCAGAGAGTCTGGGCAAAGTCTTTCATCATATTAGGACCTTTTAATTTACCAATCTGTATATAAGACCCTGGACCATCCCCATACAGAGGTGTGTCAACTGTGACAGTACCATGGCATCCTACATAGTGTATTTTGTGCATAGAGTCACAAAAACAATGGCCAATTGTTAAAAAACAGATCTAGGAGGCCCATGTTGAGGCTACAAGACAGAAGCTTCTGGGATTATCCACAAGGCCATTTGTAAGTACAGCCAAACAGAGAAAGCAGTGAGCAGGTTCACCAACAGAAAAAAATAAAACAATCGTGTCCAATGTCAATGAAACTGTTTCCCCTCTTCTTTCTATAAAAACAACTTATCAGTCTTTAACTAACCAAACTGAGCTTATTACAGTACACAGAGTACTTGCAGGCGTGTTTGAAATGAACTGAAACACTTACTGAAAGCATGCGTTGTGCCAGGTGTCCTGGAGAACTTTTAAGTGAAACGAGTCTTGTATTTCTCCTCCACATCCCGCACAGTAACAATTATCTGTACCTGTAAAAAAATAATAAGAAAAGAAATAAATACAAATACGACAGGGTATTAACTTAAAACCCGAGTAGCATTTTATGCTTACAATTCTGGGTCAATAGGTAAAAGTGCCCTACTATTTTTGGGAAAGTGAGTAAACAACAGGTATGTTCGACTTAACATTGAAACTGCACGAAGGTAAGCTCTAAACTAGCAACAGTGTATCAACTCACCGTGTAAAACGATAAGACTACAATATTTTTGCTTTAACGGAAACAATGTAACCTCTCCCAAGTATATAGTCACAACCTGAGATATTCCTCACCTTCTGTTTCCTCCATCTACTTTCTGAATGTCGTCGACTTTCAAATCGTTTTACAAACTTTTCATACTGGAGCACGAGAGCTGCGATGCGCCGCTTCCAAGTTTCATTCCTCCTCGTCGTTCACCCAGAACGGACAGAACTCTAAACTCTGAATTCCTCAGGAGAAAAAAAAAAAAGCACAAATCCCTTTAATTCTCCACAGAAAGTAGTAAAAAAAAAAGTGACCACACTCCGGACTGTGCTGCTTTCTTGCCGCTGGCAGGACAACTGACGTAATGCAGTCTTCAAATTCCTGTACGGAGAGCGGAAGGGCTCAACTTCAGCACCTGGAAGCAGGAGACAGCTGAGGGTTGGCCTCAAACAGGAAAGAAGCAACAGTGGCGCCATCTTGTGCCAACAGGAATACTTCGCACCTTCCACTCCAGACTGCATTCATTTTCCATAACTGAGATTCAATGTTATGCGTTATGTTATGTTATTTTCAATAACATACAGAGGAACTCACTTTAAAGTGACTACATGTAACGTTTTGATGTTTCTAAAGCTCTGTCATTTTTCATGCAATGGTCTTAAATGACCTGAAATAGCAAACGAGACAAACAGTGAAAAAAACGCTATTTTTATTCAGTGTTTAGAAAGGCCCATAGACAGGTCTCTACCCTATTTCCGCTGCAGTCACGTGATGATTTGCGGCAGGTTGGACGGCGCTACGGTAACACATTCTGATGGGTCACAGATTTCTTTGATACACCAATTTGAACTGGTACCACCTTAATTTGTGCTATATGCAATTTGTTGGTATTTTAGTTATAGTATGTACCATAATGAACTAAACTACATTTTGACACAGTTCAAAATAATTTTGCAAATCATCAAATGGTACAACCAATTAAAATACAGTGAACAATGGGCTAGGGACCCCTGGGGTCCTGGGTCCCCGGTGTAGTAACTCGTTTTGACCACAAAGAGGGTGCAGTGAATTACAAATTCAGGCTTGATGTTAATTATCCGAAACGGTGCTTAGACCGATATACGGAAGATGATTAGGCCACGTGTGAAAAATGTATTTGAGCTCTGAGCTTTTATAAAAGTCATGATATTGAGAATAAATACAGCTCAGAATTTAAAAAAAAAACAATATTCTGAGAATAAAGTTAGGATAACGTTATATATGAATTTACCAATTCCACAGAGTGCTGTGGTTCAAGGGTTGAATACAAGGTTTTGAAGCAACAAGGCTTTTATTTTGAAAAGAGGTGTGCGTACTCGCTTGACACTAGAGCAACACGGATTGAAAAGAACATTAGCATTTATATTACATTACAGAAGACTGAGTTGGCCAAATAGGGAACAAACGCGGTGAACGTATGTCATGCATAGGGTCATTGTGTTCTAGGCTATCCTTACTGCCTTTAAAAGCGCATATAATAGGATTTTATTAAAACAGCATTAAGCACACGTTCATGAAGTTCATTGTGGATCTGAGTAACGTTAGAGCACCACAGAGAGTTTTTACCTGAGGATAATTTACTAGGGCTCATTAAACGTAATCGATGCACTGGTTCGGACTAAATTATTTTTCGGATGTATGTTAGTCTACAGTGTAGCGCAACACTGTCAACTGTGATAACAAAAAACGTTGCTTATATCATCGCTAAGCCACAATGGAGGTCAGTGCCGAAAATGTCAAGATACCCCCTGAAGAGAAGGATTATGCTTTGAGACCCTTAGACATTAACGCGATATCCGAGAAGAAGAAGACCTTGGATGCAGAGACTCAGAGACCCACATGGAGTGGGCGGCTGGAGTTCATCTTGGCATCGGTGGGGTACGCTGTGGGACTGGGCAACATCTGGAGGTTCCCCTACCTGTGCTACAGCAGCGGTGGAGGTAGGAAGTCAGGGAAGTTGGCTGTAGGTGATAACCTTGGCCTCCAAGATAGCCTGAGCAGGGATGGACTAGACAGAAATGCGTCCAGTGATACAAATTATATGCAAATGTATATAGTGAAATAACCCTCTACTTTGCATAGGCTGCGTGTGAGTGTTATACAACAAATCCAGAGGTGTTTCTAATATTCTGCCATAATGTGGTCCAGTACATCACTACTTTTAACTATGACCTAATTATTAAACATGTAGGCTAGTTTAATTTACACATTTCTGACAATGTCACCAAAAACAGTACACATTTTTATAAAAGTAGAATCTATGGCTGAGCTGTATGCAGGTGTACCTAATAAAATGTTCATTCAGTGTTAATAAATACAGTAATTCACAAAAATAATGATTATGTAATGATATGTCAAAGAACATCCCCGTGTCATTCCCCGTCCCTCTCCCCCTTGAATGCCTATCCACTGTCTCTATGTAATAAAGGGAAAAACCCCCAAAATAATCTTAAAAAATAATTAAACAATGCTCCAGAGGCGTGCTGCTAGCGTGGTTAAAAACAAAGATTTATTAAACACGAGCTTAAGGTTAAAACTTAAGGTAGCTATATTTTGTGACACTGTAATACTTTTGAGTATCACGTATATTTACAAGTGACATTTTCAAGGCAGGATTTTTCATTCATTCATTCAAACCTTTATTTAACCAGGATAAAAAACTCCTTGAGATTAAAAATCTCTTTTACAAGAGTGTCCTGGCAAGTGGCAGCAGCACGTTTCAGACAGAGACACTTACATGTAAATACATAAACACACTTTCACTCATATTCAAACAACAATGTCATCATAAAATACCAGGGTCCTAAATCAATTTAAAAACAGTGACATACAGACTGCCCTTCTGTAAGGTCCTTTAACAAGCCTTTAAAAGAATAAATGAGACCAACTCCTTCAAATGGAGTTCATTTGAAGCTGATTCCATGCAGATGGGGCTGCAAAATTAAAAGCCCTTTTGCCAAAGTCAGTGCGGGCTTTAGGGACTGTCAATAAAACCAGATCCTGTGAGCGCAGGTGATATGTCCCTGCAGACCTCGGAGATGTAGGTGTTCAAATAAGGAGGAAGAAGTCCTAATACTGCCTTATAAAAAAAGATGCCAGTGCATCCAACGCCGAATCGAGAGTGAAAACCACCCGACCCGAGAATACAACAAACAGTGATGAGTGAGAGATTTTAAGTTTGTGATGAATCTCAAGGCTCCATGAAACACAGTGTCCAAAGCATGAAGACACTGGGAGGTTGAATGCATGTATAAAATATCACCGTAGTCCAACACAGACAAGAATGTTGCATTTACTAGTTGTTTTTTTTATTCAAATGATAAACAAGACTTGATTCTAAAGAAAAAACCTAACTTCAATTTCAGTTTTTTAACTAAATCTTGGATATGCATTGTAAAAGACAATGATTGGTCGATGGTAATACCCATTTTTACTTGTAATGGAGTTATACTGTGTACTTTAACGAGTAGTGTTCTGTTTTTGTCTTAACCCTTGTATTGTCTTCACTTTCGGGACCCTCTCGTATCCCTCGGGTCAAAATGACCCGCAATTTATTTGGGGTTTTACTTCATAATCTATTAACAAATATTGTCTTTATCTTAATTTCAAAGAATTTAGATAACATATATGTTTAGGGAATGCAATCAGTCTCTACTAAACACAATTAAAAATGGAAGTGTGATTCGTTTTTTTGTCATAAGGTTATAATTCATGTTAAGAATCCACTATGGAAAAAAACATAAGTGGTCATATCCAGAATCATTTTCTGAATTGAGGCAGGAATACGTGTTTATCACAGACTAATAAGGCAAGGTCATTGATTTTCTGGTAGAAAAAAATGTAACTTGTACTATTTTTCTTCTTGTAAAAATTTAAAATGGGTCAATTTGACCCTAATAGCACACAAGGGTTGAGTAAAGGATCTAAATACGCTAGATCTCCAGATTTCCGATGCCTTCCCACTAGCCTAAGGTTTTTAAGTCTGTCATAGAGCTAACACACACAGATGGAGACAGTCACACCTTCTGTTAGAGAAGGTATAGAGTAGGATGTTAGAATGACCCCTCTGTTCACGTGCGTGTCTTTGGACTGCGACAGCGGGCGGGACAGGCTCTTGCTGTCCTTTATGCAAGCGAATAGTGGTAGTATGGGGTGGTAGTAGCTCAGTCCATAGGGAGTTGGGTTGGGAACCGGAGGGTTACTGATTCAAGTCCCCGTACGGACCAAAGTATGGTGGAGGACTGGTAGCTGGAGAGGTGCCAGTTCACTTCCTGGGCACTGCCAAGGTGCTCTTGAGCAAGGCACCGAACCCCCAACCGATCGGGGCGCCTTTCCATGGGCAGCCCCCTCACTCTGACATCTCTCCATTAGTGCATGTGTAGGTCCTGAGCATGTGTGTGTAATTCAGGCCTGTGTGTAATGTGTGTAATAACAACAGAGTGAAAAGTGAAGTTTCCCTTTGTGGGATTAATATAAGTAATTAAAAAAAAATAGAACATGACAGATCAGTCCAAGTGAGCCCCTTGCGGCTGGATATAGTAGCTACAGGTCAGAAGTCCCGCGTGTACACTAAAACATCAAAGTACTCTTCAAATGAAGTTTCTCTATTTTAGGTAGATATTATCACATAATCCATCTATAATCCATGTCCAGGAATCCATTTCCCCGGATGAGATGGGTTTTATTTGTTATTTGACATTATAAACACACACTGACCTCCTCAAACTTTGTGAATTTGCATTTTAGTTAAATATTTAGTTTCACCTGAAACATTTAGATTTAGATCTTACATTTAACATTTAACATTTAAATTTAGATTTAGCATTTAGATTTAGATTTAGATTTAACATTTAGATTTAGATTTACTATTTAGATTTAACATTTAGATTTAGATTTAAAAGTAAAGGATAGATATGAAATGGATCCACTATTCAAAACTGAAACTGCCAGATTTTAAAGGGAGGGAAATATGGTCTCTTCAGCTGATGGATAAAAACGACATACACACACTGACAGTTGGGATGTTAGAGTTTTGGTAACTGTATGTTAATCAACGATCATTCTGTAGACATATTATCCAAGTACATTTTGTCTCTCAGTCATGTAACAACAGCATCTGACTCAGAACAATTCAACACAGTATGTTGTTAAACAAGAGCTTCCACCCTTGATAGCCTTCATTTTCACTCAATTGAAATAACTTTCATTTTAAAGTGGGTGTTGACAAACAAGCCTGCTGTTGTGAATAAAAATAATGGACAGGCAGGATGTGTTTTTATAATCTATTAAAAATAATACTTACATCTATTAAGAGAAATGTGTTAAGCATAAACAGATTTTTATGAATCTTTTTAACCAATAATAAAGTCATTAGAAACCTGTTATACAGTATGACTGCTTTATCTAGACAATGACACAGCGGTTACCATATCGCACAAGGCACCATTATATATAATCAGGAGATGGTCAGCCACCCACTGTTCTTTTGTGTTCTTCTGATTCAGGTGCCTTCATGATCCCTTACCTCACCATGGTGCTCCTGTGTGGCATGCCTCTGGTCTTCATGGAGTTTTCTATAGGGCAGTACACTCGTCTAGGGCCAGTGCATGCTCTCGCTAAAATCTGTCCCCTGTTGAAAGGTAAGCGACTCTCCAGGCATGAGGCTCCTCTCATGTGACGGGGATGGACATCTGATGATCATTTTTACATTTTGCAAAGAAACAATGTTTTTGTTGTTGTTGCTTTGAAAATATGCATGCAAAGTCTGGCACATGCCCAGACCTTTCAAACATATGTCTAGGAATTAGAGTTCCTGCATCTACATTTTTGAGAGTGCTAGCTGTAATTATTTTTAATGTGTAGAGTAATGTATTCATTTTGCCATAAAGGAGTTTCTTTAATCCATTGTTAACCAAATGACCTCCCACAAAAGTGAATAATTAACCATCAGTCCCAGAAATCCCAGTTGATCGATACAGTATGCACACAAAGAGCTCCACGATTTTGAACTTGATTTTTCATAGAGAGGACAAGTCCTCAGATTTATAAACTGTGTAAACAAAATCGTCCTATCGACTAACCCAGATTTTTTACTTAGTGGTGAACACATTTCCATGTATTTAATAAATCCAACAACAAGTGAAAATATTATATGATATATATTATATTCTGACAGCACATGAATGCAGCACAAATGTTATGCACACTTTTCACAGGGGTGAAAAATATGTTGTGTATCTGCCCTGTGATTCAGATCTGCTAGGTAGGTTTCTCTGCCAAGTTTCTCCTTAAGAATCAGGCTCGTAGTTTTCCCAATCCTTCTGACAAACAATCAAATAAAGAAACCAACAAACAGAGCCGAAAACATAACCTTCTTATAACTAGTGTGCCCCACCAAACAGGCCAATCCTCTGATCTGCTAATGTTCTCCTTGTCTTCATGTATGAAGCCCTTCGCTTCAGTGGAGAAGAGTTTAAAGTTGGTATGTCCTGCACAGCATGAATTACAGCAAATTATAATATACTACTAGGTGACTGTGTTAGTTTAGGTTTGCCAGTGAGGTCATGTTTTTGGTCCTGATTGTGTTTCTAGTTGTTTGGATATCTCAGGAACAAAAAACAGATTTATTTTGATATTTGGTAAAACTAAGGCCATGTGTCCATGGCCATGTTTACTTTTTTTTTACTGCGAAACCGGGAATGTTTTTAAAATGATTTCTTTATTTCTTAATATTGCAAAATAGGTCACTCAAAAACATTTTCACAAATTCCTCATTATCCCCACTATACTTTATTAAATGAAATTATCTGGCTCCCCAAGTTTATCTGTGTCTGTATATTCAATGCAGATCTGCATCCATATCCAGACTAAATATTTTAACAATTTCGGTTATTTAAATGATCACTTTAAAGGACTGTGCAACATCGTTGGACATTTTTATTTTTTAAATAAAATGTAATATTCTGTCTGGATTGTTTTCACATGTGGATGGATGGGAACTTGTCAAGTTAACATTTCAATCACTGCTGTATTGTTTTGACCTCTTTATCTTGAGACATTTAAATATATCAGTTAAAAAAGAAATTACTATCCTGAAATGTGATTTATCTGAATGATAATGAAGTCACATATGGGTAATTTATGTCTATTTCAGTTCTTAAAACAAATTTTTAACATCAGGCAAATGATGTGAATCCGTATAATGGGTAGTTTGTTTCAAACGCAGTGCTTGAAATCATACACGCCAGGAGGTATTTGCAAAACTGTAAATCAAACATGATGAATGAAGTGAAATGTGTGGACCCAGAAAGCACTGGCAGTCACCCGGCAGATAAACAAGAGCCCAGCCATCAACAACCTGCACTTTGACTGAATTGTAAATGCTGTGTGTTTTGTTCTAACTTCAAATGTTTTTCCATAGTTTTCTTATAACTTTAAAGACAAAGATTATCTACCCGGTCAAAACGTATGGGTCCTTCACTTGATTTATCGCTCATTTCTTCCTGGTTAATGCTCTGTGCTAAACAGGTAGTTTTTTCTGTATGTTCTTTTGAATGATTTCTGTGTGCACAGTTTGCTGTGATATATCTGTGATCTGTGATGCCCACAAATATCTATGACAAATCAACAAACCTAATTTACTGTAGTATGCTTAATCACAGCACATACATGTATGATTTTAATTGCTTGTCTGCCACTGCTTTCTTTATTGTCTCATTTGTCCCAGTGAGGGCATCTGGGAGACAGGTGAGGCATAACATGGTATTACACTTATAAAGAGGAAACAGGAGAGTTTCAGCCCTTGTTTTTGAGTCCAGCAGACTGATGTGTTTTGGGTGTTTGAAATGACTTCACCACTTGGAGTGTGTCTGGTTTACCAGTGGAGCAGTCAGCTATGGAAGCTCGATGTGTAGAGTAAAATAGGCAAACAGGCAATGACAAAGAAAGGAGAGCTTGCAAAGTGGTTCTAGCTGATTCTGGAGCTCAGAAGGGGTTTCCTTTGGTTCTTGTTATGATGACACAGAACTGTTTTTTCAACTGCCCCTCCTTCCATTTTATCAGACAGTCACCCTGGATCCAATGGGGGCATGGCATTCCAGTCTATAACGAGTAGAATATAGGTTTTCAGGAGGCAAAGTTTTTATATACTGCTAAAAAACGGAGAGTCATTTCAAAGACAGTGTTATCGTCAGTGTTATTCTCAAATGACAAAGATAAACAAAGGCGGCAATAATAACCCAATTGCAAACGATCAAGATTAGGAATTTGGAAGTTTTAGATGTGCTAATTTGCTTTCTTGCTGAGAGGTACTGTAGTTGAGACGATCTGTGCTACTCTCACATGAGAGAGTAGTATTGACCATCTCATCTAACTCTCAGCAACTCTGGGAAAAAACATATTCCCCAAATGTTGAACCATTGCGATAAGTAATATCAACAGCTAAGAACCACAGGTGTTAAAATGTTGGCCACTACTGACCAGAGATTGACCCCTGATACTGGCTCTTCACTGTTGTCTGTCTTTATGTGAGATGTAGGCTGTGTCCATAACTTCAATCCAGGGCCCAAATCATTTTCACTTCACTTCAGAATATGATGTAAAAGATGAAAAGTTTTACAGTGTAGGCCACAACTTCTTCCTCACAGATGCAACATTTTCTGTGGACTCGTCTCTCACTTTGTGTCCTCCCTCCCTACATGTCGCTCTGCAGGTATTGGTCTGGCCACAGTTGTTATCTCTTTTGTGTTCTCCACGTACTACAATGTGCTCATAACCTGGGCACTTTTCTATTTCTTCAACTCATTCGGAGCAACCCTCCCTTGGAATTCTTGCAACAACACCTGGAATGCTGTCGGAAACTGTTCCAGTGGTTTCCCCGGCAACACTACCCACCTGCAGTCTGCCAGCCAACAGTTCTTTGAGTAAGAATAGTTCACTGCATTTTCAACTACAGAAATATACTCTATCTATATATTTACACTATTTATGGCACTACTCCAGCTGTTTTTTTCATGTTGATACATTTACCGGAGGAAGCAGCCCTCATTAAAATCATGTGGTGTTTTTCTTAAAGGCCCTGAAAACCTTTTTTTCTTAATTAGCCTATCTTCTTACTATGAAGTGATGTAGGTCTAACATTAACACACTTTTCTGTCGGTTTTGGTTATCTTACATGACAGATTTCTGTAATTATTTTTGTTTGAAAAAAGTAGTGCCATATACTTTACACCTACGTACACCAATCAGGTTTTGACAACATGTGAATGAACAATAGGGCTGCAGGAAAAATCAATACAGCATAGTATCGCAATATTTTCAGTGGCAATACTGTAATGATACAGAGACGCCAGGTATCGATCTTTTATTATATATGTGTTGATAAGTTTGTCTGCTTCGCTATCCAATTTTGCAGCAATACGATTGAAGTGAGATGAACAAACAGAGAAATGTATCGATTTAGATAAAACAGATGTTGACAAAGTTTCCTATTGGGGACATAATTTGAAATTGGGAAATTTCTTTAAAAAGGTAATGAATTGCAATAAATCCCAGAACATTGCAATATGTTTAAAATTGCAATAATATCATATTGTGACATAAGTATCTTGATAATATTGTATCGTGAGGGCTCTGGTGAATGAACATTTGTTGAAAGTTGCACGGTTGTCTGTGAATTAAATCTGACCTACCACACAGTCTTGATTAGGCAGATTAGATGATCTTTGATTGGGAAACTCTTAATACACATACCTAAGTATGTTTTTGTTTTCGTAAAGTTTAGATTTTCAGGGGTTTTTGAGGATATAACATTGGTACTCACTTGCTATTTGTATTTACACACGTCTTTTTCCCTTTCTTTTTTTTTACAGTCACAGACTTCTGCAGAAAACCAGTGGTATTGAAGATGTTGGTGGTGTACGCTGGGAACTTTTTGGCTATCTCATTTTAGCCTGGGTCATTGTGTATTTATGCATATTTAAAGGAGTCAAATCCACTGGAAAGGTGAGAAGATGTTTTAATGCATATAGGAGATAATGCTTAATGTTGTCTAATTGTTTTAAAACCTTCTGTCCTGACATTTTGTCACAGTTACTGATCGGTTATAGTTCATAGTGTATCGTCGATTAGTCATTTTTTTCTCAGAATGACATCTAAAATAATAAGTTTGTAACTCTGTGTTTGAACCATGCACTTTTTATGCATCACATCCTATGTAACGTGTCATTTCTTTTGCAAGTGGGATACTTGCTGCTGGCCCACGAAGTAGATAAATATTGTGTAAAACACACAAGACAAGCTTCAGATGCAAAATAAACATATTTTCCTCAGCCAACTCAGAATCAGGACAGAAAACGAGAAACGAGAAAAGCTTTGAAATTGGGTATCCTCGCACCATGCGTGTTTTTTTGAAATACAGTTTTATGATAAACTGTACAGTAATTTATCAACGACAAAGTTGTAACCTGATTTGATAAGATAACCTTGTGATATTATCTTGAGCAACCAAAACACAAATCATCCGCACTGGTAGGAAAGTAGTTCAACTGTTGCAGCCCCAGCTACACAACAAACTCACACATTAATTGTGGGAATGCTGTTGTACAGCATTCCAACTATTGTTATTTGGTTCTTTAATGTGTGAATGCTGTTGTTCAAAATGTGTCTCCTCCTACATTTTTTCACCTACAGACATGATTCAAACTTTAAACCATTCACAAAATATTCAGGTATTCAAGGTGTCCTCAGTGTTTTGATAAATTTCACAGTTTTCGTTATTGCTATTCAACCAGGTTACCTTTAACAATTCAGCCATCGAGCAGTTTTCAACTATTCTCGCTACATCAACTACTTTAAATTTTTCCACATCTTTTTTTTTTGTTGCATTAGTGGTGTTATTCAACTTAATTAAAACCATTTTTACTTTTTCAACTTTTCTTACAACTTTAACTGATTTAAGCTATTCAACCAGGTTAGCTTTAGCAATTCAGCTATTCAGCATTGCCACGCATTTTGTACAGGAAATGAATTTTCTAGTTAATTTCTGCTTCTCACTGTTTGTGTCACACAGGTTGTGTATTTCACCGCAGTATTTCCGTACTTCATTTTGATTGCCTTGCTCATTAATAATGTGCAGCTTCCTGGCGCCAAGAATGGTATCCTCTACTTTGTGACACCAGTCTGGGGCAAACTGTTTAAAGTAAAGGTGAGTCTCTGTTAAGACTTTAGACACAATGGCTTCAGATAGTCGCCATTGTCCAGAATCCAACTTTTAGTTTAATTATTATCTCATACGTAATCGAATTTATATGTAATTTGTCTGACTGTCAGAGAGCAAGGGTTTTAATGCAAATTTTCATTTTCTCAAAATTGAATCCTCTCTTTTCAGAGAATACGCTTTTATATTGTGTTTGCTCAACCTTCAACTTAGCGAAAGCCAGAACTGCACCAGGGAGAGGGGAAGAGGTTATTGCTAAACTAGATCCAAAGAAGGTGCTGCAAATCCCTCAAAATAGTCTGGTAGCCACTGCTGGGTCTCTCTTGACCCATTAATATCACAAGAAAAAATAAACTTTCTAAACATAGGTTTGTACTGTAAATGGAAACAGCTTTGATCCTGCACATTGAAAAATAACAGTCATGCAATTAAAAGGTCTATTTCTCTATCATTTGATTATGTTGTAATAGATGCATTTGACCAGACACATGCAATCAGGTTAAAACTTCCATTGTACTTGGTTATGTTAATTATTATACAATGTATTTATTACTAAATCATCCTTTATTTATTAATTACTAAATGTGCAATCACACACATTTTAAAAAACAATGCTCAAACACTCAAACACACCCCATCATTCAGGGTTAATAGCTAATTGAGCAAATAAGTTTCCAGGGTCTCAAAAACTAAATTAAATGAAACTACACAAACGTTAATCTTCGTGCTCTCCTTTATCTCCATTGTAGGTTTGGGTTAATGCAGCTGCCCAGGTGTTTAACTCCCTTGGAATAGCATTTGGCTCCATGATTTCAATGGCTAGTTACAACAAGTTCAACAACAACATTCTTAGGTAAAGATTTATACTCTCAGAATGGAAAATGGTATTATCTTTGACTATGAATATCTTATCAATATCAACTGTGTTGGTTTCTTATAGGCTCTCAGTGTACATATTAGGGCCCCCTTACAGACTTCCAAAAGTACAACTTATTTACTATCAAGACTAGGTAAAACCTAAGATATGGCTGGACTCTGTTAATTGTGGCCAAATTGCTGCTAAGCCTGTGCATTAAAAAGGTTGAAACAGCAACAACAACCACAATGTATTGAGGAAGTTCAAGTTACAGTAAGCAAAGTTAAGCCAACACAATTTTTATCAAATTCAACGAATATCTCTTCACGGTCACCTAGCTCTATATTTTTGTGTGTGCGCGCAAAAAAACCCATCTGGTGTTCATACACAGCCGTACACTATTTCAGCCAATTGGTACCAGGTGGTACCAAACAAGTGATGGGGGGGCGGGGGGACAAAGGGGAGTCAGCGGCTGTGCGAGAAGTTAACAAGAAAAGATGGCAGAGAAACAGCAAACGAGTTGTGTGATCGGGGAACTTAGCTTAATACCATCCTCATAGGAGGGACCAGGGAGAAATGAAGAAAGTTTGAGAGGAAATTAAGAATTACTAGTTTTCTTTAGAACAAGATGGGTGTTTAAATACAGTGTAGGCCTCGGCTCCTCTGTGGGATGTAGAAAACATATCAGAAAATCTTGACTGGGCTACATTACTTACCTGCTAGAGCCAATCATTTCTGACAAAGTGAAAGCTTGTTGATCCTGTACAACAACAATGTAAAACAACTGTCTTGATGATCAAATGGCTGCTTCATAATCAGCCTTTGTTTCCCTGAGTTTCTTGGATACTGTAACTCTCCTAACATTGTTTTTTTCCTCCTTCTCTCTCAGGGATGCGTTAATTGTATCATTTACCAACTCATTCACTAGTATCCTGGCTGGCTTTGTGATCTTCTCAGCTATTGGCTACATGGCTCATATACATAACCTCCCAGTGGACAACATAGCTACAGATGGTAAGCATCAAGTCTGGAGAGACTATTGCACCGTAGTGTCAAATCTTTGTTTTATTTAGACTTGAGTTGATGTCAGGGTGTTACAGAAATACAGATGGAGATACAAATAGATCCCAAACTCTGGGAGCCTTTTTTTTCTCTCTCTCAGATTTCAACATGTGCACATCTCCTTTAAATATTTGAATTTTACACATGAAGTTCAGTTTACGCTATTTAGCCTGTTGTATAATGTATTTTGTGGCTTTATCAGTAAAAAAAAAAAAATACTCTGATGATGTCATTAAACTAAAGCCTGCATTACAATGTAAGAAGTGGACGTTTAGGAGGGAAGGAAAGTCTAATGAAAGACATTATTAAGTCGCATTTTGGGAATTTTAGAATCCATTCTTTTTTGGAGCTTGACCCATGGTAGAGACTAAAAGTCAGGATATCTCTACCTTTTCTGCTTCTATTTTTAACCTGTCACTTGTTTATTTTACTATTACGGCATTACTAAATCGCTAGAGTACCCCTTTAAGTAGCTGTAATGAATTAACGCCATACGTAACTGCAACATGAACAAAACTTTACTGTGTGTATGTGTGAGTTTGTGTGTGTGAGGGTGTACGTGCTAAAATTACATGAAAATCCCTTAACCAGAGATGCCAAATGTCTGAAACAGCAAGTGAGTTGGGAGAAGAGGGTTTTAGGTTGCTTAAATGGAAAAAGGGAGTTTTGGCTTCGGTAAGCAAATGCTCAAATAACATCAGAGCAAGAGGTTTGTCAGTTAAGTAATGCATTATTAAAAACAGAGAAAACTTGTCTTCAGCCCTTTTGGACTTTGTACCTGACCCTAACAGGGAGAAAAGGCTTTTAACTGGGTGGTTTGGATCTTTAATTATTCTTCTAACCTTTTTCTTGCAGCGCCTGGTGTAAATATATTTTAGGCAGGGTAGGGCAACGTGTTCAGCACGGGTAGATATTGCTCAATATTTGAAGGGATACCCGGAATTTCCTCAGGCGTCTGAGGTGAAACAGTTGTCTCTCACGCAACTGAGTCAGTATGCAGCGCCAAGGTCAGACCCTTGGTGATGTTTGCCATAATCTCTTCGGTCTTGCTGTCATTCATGAGTATGCTGTTGTCCTGACACCAGCATATCAGGTCCTCTACTTCTTTCAAGTAGGCCTTTTCATTGTTGTCTGTGATCAGGCCCATTACAGCTGTGACGTCAGCAAACTTGGTGTTGGGGCTACACTGTCATGTCATGTCATGTCATGTCAATTTTCCTCCAGCAGCTAGAACTCATACCATCACTCATTCATTCTTTATTGAGTTTGACAAAGCATTGTTTGGTCTTGTCACATTGTCCTTTCATGAAATAGTTCACACGGTGTTCTTTAACACCTCATGTCTGGCAACAAGCCTAAATGAACTGGTCTGGTAACATCCCAGTAGCCTGATTAACCAGCAAAAACAAATGGGTGTGAAGACAAACCAGTTGTTGTTGGTTATGCAAATCAAAACACCAAAGTACAAAGACCAGATGCAAGCTTTTATTTTGAAAAGTCAAAACTCAGGAATGGCACCAGCCGGGAGGGCATGAGACGTATGAAAGGGGACGGGAGGTCTCCAGGCTGCCGCCATACACTCTTGCATTAACGAGGACTTCCTACCAGCACATCTATAGCAACACCTTTACTGTTTCATGTTTCAGGTCCTGGTTTAGTGTTTGTTGTGTATCCTGAAGTCCTCTCCACCATGCCTGTCTTTCGGCTGTGGGCTCCTCTGTTCTTCTTTATGCTGCTGTGTCTGGGCCTGGACAGCCAGGTAAACATGTCTAACACTTATATAATCACAATAACCCAACTGAAAGTTTATCAGGAGGAAGGCACTCTTGTGAGGAAATAGGGCAACATTTTTCATTACTCAGCCAAGGTAGTCAAAACAATTACAGAAGTTTTCTTCCAGCATTTAAAACTGACCTCATTCAGGCTGACATGTCTGTGTAACTGGTTACCTAACTGTGTCTACCTTTTGGCCATGGACATGGAAATGATTAGTGATTCAAGTAAATAAAGTGCTGCTAACCCTAACAGACTGTCTAACTCTAAACTCTAAAACTCTAACTAATGTAAAAATGTGCATTAGTGATTATAACCTTAGCAAACCTGTAAAAAATGTCATATTTGCAGGTATGTGGTCATAAACAGTATTGGAGAAATACAAATGTTGACCTGGTTATGGTTATAATTTTTTTTCATCTGTATACTAAACATTCATATTTGAAACCACTCATATTTAATATAAATAATACACTGTTTACATTTCCAGCTTTTGCTGTTGGCGCTTATATTTAAAATGCATTTTAACTCCTTTCACACACATATCTGTCATCATGGTCACCTAACGCTTTGCACAGCCTCATAATTGCAGCACATACAAAGATGTCTCAAAGTCATGACAAATCAAGAGGGAACTACCTTTTACACAGTAAATGGGACCACTATGCTAAAACCCGGTATGTGTTTTTTGTGTGCCACAGTTTGCCACAGTTGAGGTGGCTATAACGTTCATAAAAGATGAGTTTGGCCCCCAAGTTCTACGTTTCCTAAAGAGAGAAGAGCTGCTGACCCTGGCTGTGTGCATCGTTGGCTTTGTTCTGGGAATTCCCCACGTAACCAAGGTACAGAAAAACTTTTACTTCTCAGGGGAACATATCTGACGATATTTGGTAGCCTACATGAGGGAACAGTTGTAGCATAAGTAACAGTGTTGTCATTTTGGCCTTTCTCTTCCTCTCTCTCGCTTCTACTTCCTGCACAGGGAGGAATCTATGTGTTTCAGCTGATGGACCAATACACTGCTGTGGTCTCCCTTGTGTTCTTGGCTTTCTTTGAAATTGTCGCTGTCTGCTGGATCTTTGGTAACATAACGTCCATAAATCCTAACTCTGTTGTACTGTTTATGGTTTTAGACTTTAAAGCCGTCCGGATTTGCTGTGGCTGGTTTATCATTACACTGAATTTTAAACATCTTTCATACCCACAACTGAATGACATATGGATCTGTATTAGTTGTCTCTGTTGTTTAATTATTCAGCTTATGTCTTTTTCCATCAGGTGTCCCACGTATCTGCTTATTGGTCAAGAAGATGCAAGGAAAAACTCCAAACATCTACTTTCGTCTCTGTTGGCTACTGCTCTGTCCTCTCTTGGTGCTGGTGAGGTTCAAAGATGATTATCTGTGCAATAATGTTAATAATGATGGTTATTTAATAAAGTTATAAGACTATCCTTTTTCCTACATAGTGTATATTGATATCCAGCATTGTCCAGTACACTCCCGCTCACTATGAAAATTACACATACCCAAGGTGGGCTGAAGTAGTGGGCTGGGGTGTCTCACTGGTCTCCATAGTGTGGATCCCACTGGGAGCCATTCAAGAGATCTATAGCCATAAAGGCTCACTTCTTCAGGTGAGTGCAAGAGTCAACATTTAGACTGAATAAAGCATGTGTATCTTTCTTCTCTTCTTTCATATTTACCCAACATGGCACATAAGCCCTATTGGCTCCAAGCCCTCAAAGTTGTTAATTAGCACAAAACACAAAGTATGTAGTATTTGGTCACAAACAAAAGAGTTGAACACATTAAAATGTGGCCCTGGTGGTGATGCTGCAGGCAAAGTCAGGGGATCGTCAAAATATCAACAATTCAGCCTGAGTGGGAAACGAATATGTGTACCAAATGTTATGACCATCAAATAGTTTGTATTCATACTGTCATAACACTAGTGTGGGAGGAGATATTAGGGTGTTATGTGCAGAACTGGGGCTATGGCTAACACTTTATTTTTCCTTGTGGCTGAGCCGACCAGATGTGCTTTAACAAAGTTTTCTAAAGGTTAGTTCCTAAAACATTGCCTTCTCTAACCCTCAGAGACTTAAAATATCTATGATGCCCACAGTAGACCTGGATACTGAGGATCCCCTGCCAGAAAAAGAAAACCTAGACAACCCAGCATCTGAAACCTTGCTTACTTCAGTGGCATGACCAGGAATACAGGCAAAGCCGAAGGAATGAACTGTTTTTACACTGAGATGCAAAATCTGTAAGCTTCTATCATACAATTATAATTTGATCCTTTTTTTTTTACCAAAGGGTGGATTATTTGCTCTATTTTAAGGTTTATTTAACTAAATTAAATTAGATTTAAATTTAGGTATGAGTGTGCCTTGTCTATGCAGGTGTTCATTCCAACCAAAGATTGAAATCGAAATTATTTATTTCCTCCCCTTTGGTTTATTAATCAGTAAAACCAGTGCCTGGTGTATGCATTGGTGTTTTCTCTTGCAATGTGTAAATAAGAGTGAATTGTGCATCTATGGTAGAGGCATGCAGAGGCTTATTAACTATTTATCTATAGACAGGATCATTAAAAAGCCACATTTCTACATTAGAATTGTCACAAAGGGGCTAAAGAGGCATGAACTCCCATTTGAAAGTCACCTCCAAATGCACCCTGGAAATGCTACCTTCTTTGGCCTAAATGTTTGTGACCAGAACCAGAGGTATCTTTGTGGCCTTTAAACCCATAAAACATAAAACATTATTTAAAGGTGGAGTCAAAACGATTTCTCCAGAATCACCCTTAATGTTGCATTCAGGAAATCCTCATCTACTCATTTACTAAGTTAAGAAATCTGAGTGTTTGCTCAGTGTTTTGGTTTTTGGGGATTTTGGTTTAATAACAAACACTGCAATCTATAGCTAATAGAAGCTAACATTCTCTAACCTCTCTACTATCTGGTCTTGATAGCAGCCCGGGGGTGTTGTTAAACCAAAGACAAGTTAAATGGTTATATTTACTGTTACTGTTACCCTTTAACACTGTTTAGTAGTTGTCTGTCTTGTGAAACAGAGCTAACTAAACTCATGTAGTACCAAACTTGTGCTATTGTCTATCTACTGTCTACTCCCGACATTGGCCATTTGAGGGCCGCTGCTGGTACAAACTTGAAAATGTTTGACTTCATGATTGACGCAGACTGCCTGAATGCATCATCCAGCCTCTAAACTGGGACACAAAGTCTCAGCCTGAATTGAAGGGAGAGGTTGGCAATGACACTTGAGTGTTTTATTTTTGAATATATTTCATTTTATGCATTTTAAATGTGCAGTGCCTGAACACTCTTTGCAAAAAGTAAAAAAAAAACTTGAAAACACATAAGCAGAAGTGTTCAAAACAAACAAACAAAACAGAACCAGACAAATGCCATTTTTCTAGAGAGATAAATGTTTTACGTGCATTTTAAGATGTCTTTTAAATGCACTGTGTCAAAGAGACATACTTGTGAGTGATGTGATCCAGGCAGCAGGTTAATGTTATACCAGTCCTGAGCTCTAATGAGGGTGAATCAGTGCTGGGATTTTGTCTGCTCTCCACAGGTTGAGGATTGAGTTTATATTATTTTTTCAGCAATGCTTTTGACATTATTTAGCTATCTTAGAGCAGGCAAGAGATTTAGAGATTAAATGTGGTGCCTTTGATCTTCCGTGAAGCTGAATTGGGCTAATGAGGGTAGATAATCTTGAGGGCAACACTTGTCTGGTAATCAGTGATGGACTGCGATCAAAAAGCAGCCCTGGCATTTGCAACACACCGGCCTTGTTTTTGTCAATAACCTAGCTTGGAAATTAGCAACTCTGCCTTCCAAGTGAATCTTTCCACACACCTCACAGTATATTCTTGAATATCTGTGGCTGCATGAAAAAAATAACTTATCAAAATTAACCAAAGACATATTTCAGTAGTGGCCCATCGGGGCCCATTGGGGTTTATAGTGGTGCGGCCCTTCTGGCATTTGCCCAAATTCCAGATGGCCAGTCCATCACCGCTGGTAATCTGGGAACTCTCCATTCATGTTGTATTTACCCAAAACCTGCAGTTAATCACTGATTGTTTTTTTTTCACACTTCTTGACAGAGAAAGAAGCCAAAAAGTTCACTTTACTGGAAAACATATGAACATAACAAGCATAAACTTAAGTCATGTTTTTATTTTCAGTGATTGAACTTCTCTCTTGATGTCTGAGGCGAGTTTAAAGTGTTCAGTCAGTGTTGAATGTGTTATGTAGACAAACTACCTCAACATGAAATGACCAGAGGAGATATGTGTACGTGGGAAAAATCACACTTTCATTGGAGATTGTCTAAAATGTTGTGCCCTACATTGCTTTTCTGTCTAGCTAGGTAACTTATCAAACAAATCCTCAGTTAGTTTAATCCTCAGAAGTTAATTTAGCATGCCTCAAGTGCCTTTCATGCAAAGGTTTTTGTCTTTAGATGATATTGAATTTGACAACCAAACGCTTTATTTAACATGTTGAATGTATATGTTGTTGTTGTAAGCTGCATTATTTACTTTGTCATAATAGGTCACTGTTTACACCTTTTGGTAATTGGTCTTTAACTTGGAATAACAGATTGTCAGGGGCTATCAACAGAATTACGCATTTACACCAATGGTTTAGAAATGTACAAGTTCTGGGTTATTGGGAAGAAAAAAACAGGATTTACAACCATGTGCCATGGTTTGTTTACAGCGTTTGGTTTCATCTCACCCAAACACCACATCTGTTGATTTTACTGATTAGTTTTAAATGATCCTCAATCCATCAGGGAAGTCAGCTGCTGCAGTTTGTGGCTGAATGAAAACCTGCAGACTGTCTTTGCTCCGTGAAACAAGACTGCTAATCCCTCATTCTCAATATTCTCAAACTCCATGCTGTTAAGTTATTTGTCACAGCTTCATACTGTTGCTCTTAGTGTCTGCAGCGTTCTCCCGTTCACATACTAACAGTGAACATGCTGATCAACAACTTTATATTTCTAAGGTGAGATGGATTTTTTGAAATTCAAGACTCAAACATGTTTTCTCATGTTTTATGTTTGTTTGTTAAACAAAATCCTACAAATTGTTTTACCAAATTTAATTTAGATTTCTCATATATCCGGGACTATGTTTAATTTTGTTTAATTTAGTTTTTTGGTGTTGATTTATTAGACTTTTTTTACACTGTTTTTTATAGATTTTTTTATTTTAAACAAACAACCATCAGCGCTACATGACTGGACCGTGTAGTAAGCAGAAAGAAATGTGACAATTGTCCATCATATTATCTATCTATTCAAGTCCAGATTATAGTCCATTCCTTAAAGTTTTAGTGGCGTCTTCCACTTATGCAGAAAAATCAGTCCTTTTCTTGATGTACTGTCCAAGTTTTTTTTTTTCACAAATGTTACTTTTTCTTTACTATGTCTTTTTGAATTATATTTCTATTGTGCTGCTGTTGTGTTGATTTGTTAAATGCAAAGCCTTCATTCTTATACTGGTGTTGGTAATACAGTAACTCAGCATCGTCTGTATTACCTCAGAGAGTCACTGGGTGGCAGCATAGCAGCAAAACAAAACCCCAACACTGCATTATTTGTTGTACTCACATATCTGAAATAAATTATTTTTTTTGCAGAGGTTTTAATGATCTGATTTTTAGAATTTATTTTAAAATCATGCTTTTTGGTTTACAAAGCAGTTTCTGGTCTGGTATCAGTTTATTGCCTTGCAGGTCTCTCGATCTCACAAAGTGAAAATCTCCTCCATGTGCCCAGAGCACTTTTAAAATACGCACCTAAAGAAGTTTGTCTGCCGATTTCAAACTTGCTCCGACACTGTGTTCCTTTAAACTGAACTTAAAACAAAAACAAAACTAAAGACCTTTCTATTTACTCGAGCATTGTCTTTAATGAACATAACGTATTTGTACTGTATGCTTGTTTATGTGAGGGTTAATGTTCTACGTAGTTCTATCTTTATGTATGCAAGAATGTCTTTTTATTTGCAAATTCTTTGCTGTTTTATTTTGTTTTATGTAAATCCCTGTGGACTGCTTGTGCATGATATGGTGCTTTTCATAAACATTTTAATTGAATTGACTGCATGGGGAAAATGTAAGCAACACTCACAGATGTGTTTGATAGCATGTGGACAGCAAAAAAAAAAACTTTCTTTGGTGTTCTTTGTTTTATTTTTCTATTTGAATGCATTTAACATTGAATACAACTTTTCAGAATGACTGTTAAGAAGAGCATGACCCATAACATTCTTCCTTATGAGCATATTGGTGCCTCCATACTGTACATGCAACCTGTACATGTCATAGTAAAAACACCTCTTATTATTACAGTATGATTTGCTGTTGTCGTTTTTATAATGTAATAAATGATTATTTGCAATCGTACTGTAAGTAAAGTAAAATATAAAGTGGGTAGACCTGTATGGAAGTGGATGGATGCTGCCTACCAGCATCATCATATATTTTCAGAATTGATGACGGCACTGGGATCCAAACCCCATCTACTGTCTCAGCGTGGTCAAAACACTGAGCTGACACCATGAGTAAGAGAGCAGAGCCAGGACTAATCTGAACGCAGTGTTCTAAGAGCTTCGGAAGTTAATTAGACCCCCTTGTCGTGGAGTGGTGCTGCAGCATCGCCCTTAGCAGCAGAACTGTTCATTAATCAATACCCCCTTCCTGCATCCCTCATGACAAAATGGATCATGGGCAATAAATTAGCGCCGGGAGCGCTGGTTGATCAATGGCCATAGACAGTGCAGCTCAAAGGGCAGTAAATCAATGGTTAAACATTGCAAAGGGGGAGTGTTTCTGAGCCTGAAAGGGCAATGAATGGAGAGATGGGTCACTATCTAGATCCTGTTGTGGGGTGTGAAGACGTTTATTGGTGCCAGGCAAAGAGATAAACCAGCAGCTGTACCTCCTGTTGGAGCTGTTTCAGATCTTATCTGACCTTTCTTGAGTAGAAGCGATGGTCCAGGAAATCCGCTGAACATCACTGACACACACACGCACGCACGCACACACACACACACACACACACACACACACACACACACACACACACACACACACACACACACACACACACAATCACAACTGTGGTTGAAAAATAGGGCAAAAAACTGGCACACTGCCTTTGAAGAAACTTGAAAAGGCAAGAATTTCACTCCCTTGTGACAACTTAAAGTTTTTACTCCCCCTCCCCTGTTGTTCCTCTGTTACTCCACACTCTTGTTTTTTACTTTAAGTGTACCACGTGAAGGCATGAGGATCCCATCTGTTTTAATTTGTGTGTGTGTGTGTGTGTGTGTGTAAACGTGTAAATGGGCGAAGTGTCTGGGGATACAGGCTTTCTGGCATGCTTGGGGCTTGCAGGAAGGAGCGGACCTCACGCAGCAGTGTTTCACTGTTGCTCTGATGCAACATGGACAACATCTCTGAGGCAATGGTGTTTATGACTGTGCATGCGTTTGTGCGTGTGTGTGTGTGTGTGTGTGTGTGTGTGTGTGCGTCTGTGTGTGTGTGTGTGTGTGTGTGTGTGTGTGTGTGTTTAAAGGGTCAGTTCAGTCATGCTACAAAAACATGTTTTCTCACTTCCATGTAGTGGCATCTTCAAATGCACATAGTTTGGGTATCATGTGCCCCGGTTCTGACCTTTTCTGCCTCTGAAACTTAAACAGACTCTTTCTTCGGTAGAAAGTAGTTCCAAAGAAAATGTTTCTCAGTGAGGTCTGTGGATTTTCCTGAATAACTGGAACATTTATGGAAAGACATTCTTCAATGCTGCAAGCCCACAGAAACTGCTTTGTACTTTCTTCAAGTTCTTTGAGGTCATAAATATGCTTGTGAGGAGGATTAGCATGAGGAAGATATAATGAAAATGTATGTGCCTCTTGTGAATATTATAGCTGATGAGATTCACCAGCTTTGAAAGGTCATGGGTCAAGATTAGTTCTGTTAGAAAGGGAAATATCCAGAGCTGCAGTGCTTACAGCTTCCACATAATTTTCTCATAAGCTACTTTGATAACATTTATAACAGTGCACTGGACTGAAATGTATTGAATAAAATTTGCACTTCATTGTTGTACTGAACAACTGCCTTCCCGGTACTGAAAAAACACTGAAGTCCGGAACAGCAGAGATAATGGACAATGGCAGGAAAGACAGCACAGCACACCTACATATTTTCACACAGTGAAATTTCAGCATTCACTAGTACAGTATTTTTAGTGGCCAGTTCTTTAAAACCTTTGTGTCAGGGTGTATGTATTAAACTTAAAAGTGAACTTGAATTAACTCTCCATCAATTCTTCCCAAAGGTCTCATTATTAAGAACACAACACTTCCACAAACAAACTTGGGGAAACTTTGGAAAATGCTTCATGCATGGCCAAACATGCCATGGGGCTTTTAAACAAAATTCAATTTTCACATCAAAATTAAATTATAAAAAAAACCTACAAAGTAAATATAATTTGAGTGCCAGCACCCTTTCAATAAGCTTTTAAATATTGTAAGAAATATACACAAAACAGGTACATGTAGATGGGTGGCTGTGTATTATTGTGTTGTATGTTTTAAATCCCAATCCAATCTAAATTTCTTTATAAAGGACATCTGAAAAACAACAACAATTAACCAAAGTAACAATGTAGAAAGGCAACTATTCTAAATCTGTTAAAAGCCTGAGAATAAAAATGTGTTTGTTCCTTGTGCATTAATGAATATGCTTATTGAGCTCCACTGTCTTGTTAATGTTTTTGTGTTGTGGTTAATCTTTTTGATAATTAGATTTCTCACTATATCGCCTATATCAGTTTATGATTGATTTCATACAAACCCAGTATGGACACAGTCAATAAATCTAATTCACGTTTAATAAAAAAACATTGAGATTCAAAGACTGATATTTTGTACTTTAGCTCTCATTCAGTATGAACACCATTGCATGTAGTACATCTTTTTTTAATGATCTTTGTCCATTGTTATTAGTTGTAGTTTATCTTTTTTGTTTATCAAAAAAAGATCAGATACATAGTGTTGGTGAAACTTGGTGTCAGTTGAGCAAGTTGAACATCAGATGTATTTCCCCCCCATTAAAAAACGTCACACACACATGTAAATTCTGTTCCTGGATTCAGTCATGTTTTTTGTGCAGTCTTGTAGGCTAGTTTCTTTGTGGTTGCAGACTTGCACAAAGCACATTTCCACTTTGCAGAAGCACTTCTCTGAGTCACAGCGCCTGCAAGGCTCATTGTAGATTTGCTCCCTTTTGTGGTTTATTTGCTATGCATTTAGCTGCAGTCTCCCGCAAGAACAGACACATCTGGGCAGTGTGTTGTGGCAGCTACCTATAGTGACGTGATGCAATCAGCATAGAAACACATGCAGAAGAAAGGTCCAAAGGTTTGTATCCCACTGCTTTTGAATGAATTCAACCTCTATTATATGCTAAGCCTGTTTAACATGGCAGTATTTACTCATTTAATGCACACAGGATTTCTCTGAATAAGCATATTTGTATATTTGTGTTTTCTTTTTCCAATCCATTAAAATGCTAATGAGTGTATCTTGACAACTATTCATATGCAGATAAGAGCTTTTGAGGCTTGGATGCTACAATGTGCCTCTTCTGCATATCTTGCCTCTGTTTAATGAGGATTTTTTAGGAGCTTTCTTTCAGTGTGTTTAAGATGTGCATACAAAACAAGTCTGTCCATATATGGAGATAACCTCCTGCTGGTAATGGGGCCACAGCTCCCGGCATTAGTTGGCCTTTCTCCCAAAAATTAACTGCTGGTATATGCTAATGGAGATTCAGTTTTCTTTTCAAGGAACAGTATTCATATTGCTTTCTGTCAATTAATTTTCACTATCTAATGCTTTACACTGAGTCTAAACAGTTATGAAACTAACAGGTAGATCAGCAAGATTTCACTGAATTGTAGACATAGTTGATGTTTATAATTTGAATTAAGTTCTTCCATGTTTAACTTTTGCCATATCCTTTTGGGTTACTTAACTGGTTTTTTCATACACTGTACATCTGACATAATAGAGCAAGTCATTAAAAATTCCCCTGATTAAGCTTGAGGGTGAATGTGACCGAGTTTGGAGGCATGTGCAGATCCCACTGAATATGCCTGGACTCCACAGCCTGGAACTGACAGCTTTCTGTATAATTAATTGTGTACTTTGAGGGAGTCTTGTTTTCTCCAGATTTGCACTCCTTTTGACTTGAGGATGGTGTGAGCCTTTATTCAATTTAGATGGGTTTTTGTAAAACACCATCCTGCAGTAGTTCATGCCATCTTGTTCTTTGTCTCTTACAATATCTCCAAATATGACCCCGTTGTTTCAAGAGCACTGCTAACCTTTTTTTGTCTTTTTTCTTCATATGGAGGGAATCACACTTACAAATGCTTACCTTACCGAACTCATTTGTAATACTCAAATAATGACATCAGAGTTTTTTTTCTCAGTCATACTGTATATGCTTGTACTGGACTGTAACATGATAGGCCTACTTGTAAATAAGATTATCTTTTGTTTAAATTAATAGAAATTATCCTCCTAACTTATGATATGCAAGGACATCTGATCTCACACATTGTGACCATGATGGTCATCTCCATTTTTTGAATCAATTGCTATCCTCACACACCACATGGCTTGTTAAGCCTTAGGCTGTGTCAATGGAAACAAACAGAAAGGTGCACACGAGCCAAACAACACTATTCCAGCCAATCAATGGATTTGTTTGGCAGTTAAGTTCAAATATCAACAATCTTTGCTCAGCATTGCTTACTGCAACTTTAAGGCCCCATGCAGATGGCAGATGGTCTGAGTGGGCCTTTACATAAAAGGTAAAAGCAGTAAGGGTCCAAGCATTGATCCCTGGGAGACACCTCAAGAAAATATCCATTTACTGAAGCCCCTAGGTCTAGGATAACTAAATAATGTGTCTAATTGATTTCGATGTACTTTGAAATAAAAAATATGCTTCAATATAAGTACTTGTAGTGTGTTGATGGTCAAACACCTTTTCAATATTGGAATTGGAAGAGGTGTGTCCAACAAATTTTGTAACTTTCCGAAACCAATAATGCCCCAGACATTGATCCCATTGCTCTTCCCACAGTGATTGGACAACTGTGCTCTGATGAGAAAGTAGGCAGTGTTTGAACTTAAACATTTTTAAAAGTACTTCTGTCACTTTCTGTGTGTACAACCAAGATCAGGAAGAAGAGACTGTCACAGTGTAATCCCCATTTGTACAATTCCTTGTACAAACTTGTAGCCTATGTCATGGGTAGACAGTTTTTTGTTTTGAAAAGTAATGTCACTAGCATCCTAACTGACTGATATGACATTTGCTGGTACATTCATATGGTGTTTAAAGTGCTGCAGTCAATTAGCCATCAAGTGTGAAGACTGATATTAGCAGTGCACTTTTGAATTGAATTTTAAATGGTTGTTCAGATGCTTATTTAACAAGGTGCAGAACAAGACGTGTGTTCACGTTTTTAAGTTAGATATGAAGGAGAATTTAGCAGGAAAGCAAATATTGATTGTTGTTCAATAACTGTGGCTCTTGTGTTGTGTAGCTGCTGTCTGGCTCAGTGTGACCGTCTGCTGACCTCTGCTTTAAGTAATATTTGATTGGCTGTATTGAAATAAAGTGTCAATAGTCAATTTAATGCGTCATGACACCTAAAAAAATAAATCATACATTGTGGTTTACAGAGCAGACGTATGCGCTGTAGCAGACAAAACAAATCCATTTGATTTCAGTTGGACACTGCTGTCATCCTGTCGATCCTTATTGATTTTTACTGTTACAACATGGAAAGGAAAAACACAGAAGGTAACTTTCCTTCCCTTTTGAGGTCGACTGAACTTATTTATGGTGACTGTGGCAGGAAAAGACGCGAAGAAGTGAAGGAGGATGTCACTGAGACGAATTGTACCATGAAGTGGGTCAACTCTCTTGGGCATGCTCAGAATGGATGATGGCGACACAACTGAGCTGCTATTTGACAGCTGCTTTCAAAATCTATATTTTTTTATTGAGTCTGTATTGACAACAGACACCTATAGAAATTGTAGTGTGAGTGCTCAGAACAAAAACATTGACTTTTACCGGTCAGTACAAGCAATTAATGTTACAAAGTGTGTGTATGTGTGTGTGTGTGTGTGTATTATTATTATACATAAATCCAAGAGCTGTGAGAGAATGGCACGTGGGTGTGTGATTGACTTTTAGAGATGTAAAATTATCAGTAAAGAGCTGTTGTTCTGGGCTTGACTTTACAATTTGACACCCTGCAATTTCCTACAGAGACATAACCCCCAATTACCAGAATGAGTTTTTGTTACACGGCATTCACTGAGCACAGAAAGAAAATCCTTTTCTGTAAAGTAGGTTAATGCACTGTAGGTTGGGGATTGGCAAATGTGTTAAAGTCAATAAATTGGTTTTGGATTGGGAAGCATTGCATTTAGTTTTCACAACACATGAAATCGTTAGGATTGATTGATTTTCTAGTCTCATTATTATTATTATTATTTTTGTCGGACAGTGATGATGCAGCAGTGTTTTGTAATAATGTTTACTGAAGTGGCTTTTGCTCAACTTAGGAGGATGATTACTTAAAGGTCCAATGTGTAGGAATTTCTCCCATCTAGTGTTGACATATATTGCAATCAACTCTCTTGCCCCAAGCAGTTCAAAGTACGTATGACAGCCATGGTGGCCTTCACGCTTCAAAAAGCATGTCTTCTGCTCATTTTTTTCTGGACAAAGAAGACTCTTGTTCCTGAAATGTTCCAGCACCTGTGAGTTTATCTTGTGACAGCGAAAATGCGAAAGGCAGAGCAGTATATCCTGTATGTCCCTTACCAGCTAATGTATTTCAAGATGATGCATAAATATGGAGCATCTACCCCAGTTCATGCAAATGTAAATGTAAAATTTTAAGCCAATAGGATTACTTTTAATTGATTGTGGGGGTAAATATTTATGAAAAAGGACAAGTTTATTAACGGGCAACACCGATTTTGATAATGAAGAACTAAACACGTTACACACTGGACCTTTAAAGGGGATTTTTTTTAAATGTCAGGAAGTTGCAAAGTGACCTTAGATTCATCTCAGATTTTCACAGAATGTCTCATATTCAAATTGATGTTTGAAGCAGGTTATTTATAGTTGCTATCCCTAAAGGCAAATAGGAAACACTGGATTTTTATTCAGTGATATCAAACAGATGTATTCCTGAAAGCATGGGAATCCAAACATTCATAGATGCAGTAACATTTGCCACAGGATTGTTTTTTAAAGATAAACTAAATATAATAGCCCCTGCTATCGCTCTTTCAGTAACAACACACACACACACACACACACACACACACACAACACACACACACACACACACACACACACACACACACACACACACACACACACACACCAACTATTCTTTGTCTATGTTGTCACGCATCATGCAGACTGCAGTCATTAATAATACAAGGCAACATTCAGTGCAGACAAAGAAGTGGAGCTTTCTGGCAGGTATGATTGATTGCAACAAAGCCACTTGAAAGCATGTGTCACATCTTTCTTTCCCGATTTTCTTTCTTATTATACTGGTTGTTGAAAGTAGCTTAGATGATATTAACATCCGCATACCCTGTTTTTAATACAATGATGTCAAATTAGTGCCTACAATGAAACACGTACATCTGTACCACTTATAACTATATGTATAAAATACAAATGGAAAAACAGAGACTATTATCAAAAACACAACATCAGGATGTGTTTTTCTCAAGAGTGTGATTGTGTTGAAGCTGAAGCACCGCGTGTGACACAGAAAGCGAGACTACTGACCAAAACATTAAAGACTTGGTCAGATGTGTCTAATAAGATATGACAGGAAGCAGAGTCAAAAGGATGAAATGAAACCCAGTGAAAGAATCATTATTTTTTCATGGTGACTGAAAGATGTAGATCTCTGGTAACACAACCCAGGGCTGCAGCAACGACATTGAGACGCTCCCTGAATAGCAATTACAGTGCATGGCTGATTTCACATCCTCGGTCTTCCAAGCAGAACATTTTTTTTGGTGTGTAAAATCGACAGTAAAAACTGATTTGTCCTTGATTGCCGGAGTGCTACTGCCAGGGATTTAAGTTGAATACTTAGGATAATCTCATCATTAATTCATATTTCTAATTAATTCAGTGTGCCCTTTAAATAATGCAGGATCTATTTTTTGGTAGTTTTCAGAGAGACTGCTGAATTATTAATGTCAACAGCCATCACTAGGTTTAATAGAGGACTGCTACCTCAGTAAATCCTGCTATACTCCTTGCTCTCAGTATTTATAAAAAGCAGACCAGCCCAAACCTGTTTTCTTTTTCACCCTCATCTACCACGTTATCTGTCTGAAGGCCTTTCGTCACCATTTGTCATAATACAACACAATATGTCAAGCTGCCCTGGGCTGTCTTGGATAGCCGAAATCAGTTTTTTTAGTGCTATATGTAATATGAAGGCTGTTCACAAACATGTTTCACAGAGAGGACAGTTCACACCCCTCTGAACAAAACATACCCATAATCAGTCATGATTGCGATAACATCTTAATCCAACAAACACAAAGGACATTTGTTTGTGTTAATAGAGCCAAGGGTAGCTGATCAGTCCAGTCCTGGCCCACACAGCTTCTCCTTGAAGGGCACAGTTTTGACAGAAAATAAGTCATCCCTATCTGTCACGGATACTTGATGTACGACTTTGAGTCAGTCACAGCGTTACAGTTTATCCTGTCACTATCAACAAACAGAATATGGAATGACACAGTGATGTAGCAGTGCAATATGCAATAATTATGCAAACGGTTACTCACTTCACTACATGACAAATATTTATTGACTTAAGCTGTTTCTGGGTTTTTGTGGGTGCAGGCCAACCACAGTGCTATATGTGATACACAGGAAGCCATAAGATGTGTATGTGTGAGAGCTGTTTCTCAGATGAGTTGCTAAAACTACAGATAATAATGAAACTTTCACTATAAGCTGGCCACAATCATAAGAGAAAAGATGTAAATGAAAAGGTGTCTTTGATCACTCATCATGTGGCTGATGAGTGTGAGAATTTTATTGCAATGATAATGTAACTTTTTGGTCGTCAAGGTGAGAATAGACTGGATCAAAAGAAGTACATTTCCAGGATAAAGCCTGACATATGGCACATGGCTCATGTACAGGATGTCAGGCACCTTCCACTTCCTGTGTGTTGCCATTCTCAAACTCTGTTCGCTTCAGGAAACAACAACAAACTTCAGACTAGCAAACTACGCGCTGAAAATGGCAAGTTTTGAAAACCAATTTGGATCATGCAACAAGGCAAGCCTGCTTGGTTCTGTCATTGAATGATATTCAAGATTTACAAAGAATATGTTTACAGAATCTACTTTCTAACTGGGTCGTTTTGCGACTGATTGGCGGGATTGCTGTGGACGAAGAAGACATGGCGACACACTGGTATCCAGCTAATTTAAAGGGCTCACGTTACTGTTTTATGTGAACAGTTAACTTCATTTAATATTGAATGTGGCATTTTCTGTTGCGGGGCGCAAATGTTCAGCCAAAACAAGTTTCTTCCCGGGAACATTTTGCAGAGAAATCATTGCTGCGTCCAAAGCTTAGCGCCGCCCAATTGTGATTGATTTAAAGAAATGTTTAAAAAAACATTTCAGATCATTTTTTTCTCCTGTCCTGGAATTTATGTTGAGGAGCCAGACAGTACTCCACAGCGCTGTGGAGATAAGTCTGGCAATGCTATGACATAACATTTGTTTGTCCTGTGTGCATGAGCTGCAAATGCAGAAATTGATAAAGAGGAGTTCAGCATGCTTTTTCTCTGAGCAGTAAGTAAGAGCTTCCAGTTCTATAAAAAGACAAATCCTCACAATGTCAAAAACCCCCAAACAAAACACAAAGCTGTAAAACTTGCTTATATAATGGCAACTATTGCCAAAACGTTGCCTGCGGAGGGGGAAACAAGTGTTTATTGGTTTAAAGGTCAAGCAGAGTGACAACAACTACACTTATTGATTGTGTTATTCCTGTGTCAAATCAATGAGAACTATTCCAGAAAGAACTGTAAGGTTACAGCTAAAAATGATTGCTGTGCAGAAGAAAACTAAACACAGAGAGGAGTTACGTCTTTTTTTTTCTTTTTTTTTACGTGTCAAACTCCTGTTGATCCTATCGAGAATCACTGTCCCATGGGGGTATGACTACCAGGCAGATAATAAATCACTATGCCGATCGATAAACATGACACGCGATTATCAGTTGATTGACATGAGAAATAGCAGTAATATCCCAGTGGAAAATGAGAAGGCAGTGAACTCCAACTGGGTTAATACAGGCCTATGAAGTGTTTAGAATTCTACATTACACTGAACAAGCAAAATTAGTTGCTTTACAATGTATACTTTGTCACAACATTTGTAGAAATTTGAAAACTCTGTCATGTGATGTGAGGGTGCGCCTCATTCAGTTTAAGATTACGCTTTGCTTTGCTTCTTTTGGACTCCCTCCAGATTGTTTAGACTTGGTCTGAAAGATACACCAAAATGTTGAAAATGTAAGACAAAGGATGGCCAATTACTTAATTTCCTGTGGTCCTGTGATAAGGTCCAGGATTTTTTGCCTGGGCAACAATATAACCTAGGCTGGATTGCAGGGACCCAGGTTCCATTTAGCCCATGATGATTTGTTCTGGGAGAATAGTCAATCCTAAACAAAATGGATAAGCACATAAGAAGTTGGGTCCAAACTAATTCATTGATAGGCGGATGGATTCTTTTAAGATGATGGAGTGTTAGGTGTGACGTCAATCCAAGAGTGGGCTTGTGAGATGGGTAGGGTGGCGGCGTTTGAAAAGATGTCATACAAACAATTTGCCTGATTGGATATGTCTACACAGGAAAATGGGGAAGTTCATGTTGCAAATTGTATGTTTTGTGTGTTAATAAAACAAAGTAAATAAAAAAAAAAAAATGTAATCACAAAAAACAAAAACCTACTGTACATTGTACAGGAAAATGTGTGTGTGCAATTTAGTAGTGAACTACTACTAAACTATAAAAGCATAAATATGTGGCGGTACTGATTCCAGCTAATCAACAAAAGAAAGAATGCAGGATATCATAAGCAAAGCAAAACTCTTGCATGAATAGCACATCTGCCCTTCTGCATGTAAACAAGTGGAAATATGTTCTTTCACTCCAGGTTTCAGAATGAGTATAATCACCCCCAAAAAGAAAATCAGAAGACAACAAAGAAGATTCCAAAAGGGTCTAAAGACCAGAGTTTGTGGCAGACAAAGGCTGCTAAAAAGTGGTCTGCAGTAAGTTGAGGAAATATCAGAAGGCCCCAGGTGGACAATTCCCCACCTCTCTTAAGCCCTAAAGAAAGGGCATCGTCACACCCTGATTGGCCAAGAGGGGAAATGCTCTAAGCTGCTCTTAATTCTTATTTAGATGCCAATCCCCACGCCCTGCGCAACAGGTGATCTGAATAACCCTCCAAGCAACTCCGGGGAATTGTGGCGTTCGGCTGAAACAAATTGGTAAAAAGGAAAAAGACATTAGGGACTGCTACAAATACAAAATACATAAAATCTTAAATTACAAAACTATAAACTGAACTATGGACTAAAAATCCAATCCTGCCAGATAAAATAACATTGGCAAAGGATTTTTAGATGGAGAAAAATTAAAAAATAAATCAAATGTGTCTGTTTATTTGTATGACTGGATGTGTGTTTAAAGTTGTGATTAATCAATTAATTGACTGACAGATCACAACTGTAATCTGCTACGATATCTTTTGATTAATCCAATTATTGTTTAATTCAGGGGGTTGATCCAGGCATTAACACCCAAACAGCTATTTGAAGGATTGCCATCATATTTTGCATTTATGTTCCCCAGATGATTTATCCTGAGGCACCAACATGATGTTGACATTTGCTTGCTTTCAATGAAATGTCTTAACATACTTTATGTATATTAGGTGGATTGCTGCGACATTTTGTACGGACATTCATGTTACTCCCAGCTTTAATTGTAATAACTTTGGTGATCTCCTGACTTCCCATTTTAAAATATTTCCAATACTGTATTACTAAATATCTGCAAAACTAACATTTCCATGCCGAAATAACATCATGAGGCCAGTTTGTAAAAAATCTGAATTCATACTTTGCCATGTCTGTGCGCAAGACAAGCAAACAACTTCTTAAATGCTTGTTTTCTAAAGAATGGCTGGATTGATCAGGGCTATGCTAACATTGTAGCAGCACACATAATTTCAGAATTTACCAGGTAGTCCACCTCCCTGTCTACTTTTTCCCAAGAAAGCTCCTTTTTTGTCCAGTCTCTGAACAAATTATGAGGTACTAGAGTTATGGCTGCCCACAGACAAATACAATAGTTCGTTCCTCAATTTTTGATTCAACAATGGACATCAGGAGACTCTAAACACAGATAGGCTTTCGCGTCACAGAGTCCCACCTCTTCCTAACATACAGTGAACATGCGTACTGTGGCAGTTGTAACACGGAAAATTGTCCAGATAGGAGGGGGTACGTTTTTATTTCGTTGCAATGATAAGCTAAACACTGCTCTTTTTCAGTCAACTATGATCACTGAGAGAATTTCACGTGTTTGCGTCCTGCCATACGTGACATACTTTATGTGTGTACGTACACTCCAGTCTTGTTCAAGCAACAGTGTCAAACATTGTGTATTTAGCTTCTCAAATGTGATTATTATCTGCTTACCTCTGTTTTACATCATTGTAAATGATGTTTTACACTCTTGGAATTTAAAAACATCCCTGTGGATTGTGATGGGCATTGTTTTTAGACATTTTGTAGACTAAAAGAATCATCAGTTATATATTTTAAAAAAAGGTCATCACAGTGAAAAGATTATGTCCATCTCATGTGTTGTTGTTATCAGAGAACATAGTTTAGATGTAAGAAACTACTTCTTTCTCACTACCTCATGCTTCTTACTCTGTTACATGCGTATGAAATTTAAACACCTCTACATGGAGAACTGATGTCAACATTCTCCGGATGACGAGCTAGAGTCTAGAGTTGTTCCTGATGTACTGAAGTGCATTTTACATGGTCTCGATGTCAAGTGACAGATATTAACAGTCTTAGCACCTCAAAACTGGCGCAATGTCTCTTGGGGGGAACCTCCCTTCAAATACAAACAGGTGATGTGTGGAATTTTGCTTAAAATAATCTTTGGTCTCATGCTTTGTGCTTGTGATACACGGTGCTGCACTATATGCACAAATTGAAAAGAGGGAGAAATTCAACAGCATGAATTTACATAAGTTATTTTGGGATTGATTGCTATCTGTGTTAATAACGCCCATTTGTCAGATGGTGACATGAAACAAGACCACCAGAAAAACCATTTAACTGGTCAAAATCTGAAAATGAAAGGACATTTTGTCCCCCTTTCATACCGCTGCCTGATTATCCCCATGAGAGAGCAGAAATGTTACACAATGAGTCCATTATTGTCTATTTACTTCTGTATTCTGCATCTGATGGGCCGATAAACCAGTGGTGGTCACACAGCCAACGCACAAAGCACACAATGGCGCTACTGCTGGCTTGTGATGCAGATGTATGAGGGTGGGCTGGCCTGGAGTTTTATCTGCACCACGTTTTACCACCCACTTCTGACCTCTAGCAATGCATGCATGTGTGTGTATGTCCTTGCAATAGACATACAAATAGGAGAGATGTTTTGTGCATTCTGCAGTGCAGTTTGACTTCCTCAAGCATCAGCCTGCTTGAAAGTTTTAGGATTCTGTTTTTTTGGCAGCTGTCCCGTCCTATCTGCCTGATTCCACGCGATGACTAATATCACCGCCACACACTAGTGATTTCAAGAGTGTCCCTCTAAGTTGGAGTCCATCGCTGAGTCACCATGTAGAGGCAAGTAATTGTAGGTGACAGCGCCATGGGCGACAGACAGCCCAGACAGCAACCAACCCATGAATTGATGCTGCTGAAATATGCAGAGTCATTCTCTGCTGTGTCAGCACAACATCGCTTAAGGACAGACCAGTGTTAAACTTTCAATGACTGAGTGGCTTATTAAGATTGCAAGTGTTGGAGCTAGAAGGGACTAAGTAGACTTTGACAAACCCCACAGGTGAGACAAACCCACAATACTCTTTCATTAAAATATAAACTTTTTGTTAGACCCATTTTCCAAAAAACACACAAGCCTTGTGCATTGGAGGCTCTAAACTCCCTACGCTGTATTTCTGCGTTCTGACACTGTTAACTCGAATTAGTTGGCTTTACCTGAAATTTGCTTTGAAGCCCCTTAACGTTTTTACACAAGGTGGTGTAGGTTAATACAGTAGACAAATCAAATTTACATTAGTACTCATTACTCCATTTTCTGGAGTCATGTTGTCTGAAATAAGAATGTTAAGTAAAGCTTTAGTGCACAACTTTTTTAAATTAAGGAAGATACGTTACATTCAAGCCATTGCCAAGTAAGTTGATCCAAAACTAATTAAGACTATCAGCTCCACAACACTCTCAGTATTTCTCAGTATGGCTATGTTCAGAAACTGGTGTCATCTGGCAACTTTTGCACGCAAAAAAATTTAGTAAAGATAATTACCTCTTCTGAAGAGTCCCTCAGGGTTACGCGATCACGGAAGACTTGTATCATGTGAATGCACTGACAGGTTTGTTGTCATTCCTTAGAATTCCTCATGGGGAAGAAACTACGCACTACAACCACGGCTTTCAACATGCAAAGAAAATGTATAAATGTATAACATTATGCTATGTATCACTACTAATAAAGAATTTTGTTGGTATATAAGTAGTTTTTTTTATGACAGTGTGACTTTTGGAGTAATGTATTTGGTACATTTGTTCTAAACCACAGAAGATAATAACACATATTTAACAGTGTAATTTTACGTGGTTTGTGCCACGCTGAAAGATTCTCTCATGAAGGGGTGGTTCCTTGTTTCCAACTTTTACGCATCCATGTAACATTTTCTCACTGTCCAGACCCCATCAGTCCCCACTTGGATCTCGGTCATGGTACAACAATTAATGTAGATAAACATGAACACTAAATCAACGATACAAAACTAAAACCCAGATAACACAAATGCACACTCAAAACATTAAAAGAACATTATTAAAACGCACATTAACTAGGACAGAAACCGTTCAGCAAACATGTTGTATCCCATGAGTTTTTGTATCGCTTCTGCAAAGAACATTTCAAATGACCCCACCCCGCACATTCAGAAACTTAACATCCTTAGTTATTTGTGCTTAAAGTGATGGTTCAGAGTAATTTCACCGTAGGGTCCTTTGCACCATGACCTCAAGCCAAACACCCTCCCCAGAAGAATTTTGTTTTTAATAATTTAACTTATTTTTTAAAAGTGCTGTAGTACAACTAGCAGGAGACAAGTTATAATTGAGATAAGTTTGGAGATAATACCTAGTTTAATAATTAAATTATAAATACTTTTGTTGTATCTCTTTTTGGTGTTGCAGTATGTATACGGGCCCTAAGAACTCGTCTTACTGCCGGTAGCGGGATAGCAGCAGAGATCCAAAGCCATCAGGCAAGTGTTATTTAAATAAACTCCTGGTGTCCTTAAAAACTTTTATGAGTACAGAACCATTTGCACTGCTGTAGAAGTTGGGTACCATTCTGGGCGTTATTAGTGGGGTAATTTACAAGACACACACTTGGTTCCATTAGTGCCTGGACAAAGGCATTTGGCTGATAGCGCTAACTCGACCAATTTAGAAAAAAAGCTGGGGGGGGGGGGGGGTCACGAGGTCATGTTCAAAAGACCCTAGGGTGAAATTACTCTGAATCATCCCTTTAATATGATCTGTGACACTGCATACTTAAGCTGATTATTACAAACAACTGATGTGATTTAGTAATGAATATGTTTTTTAACAAAAAATGAAAGAATAAGTAATGACCACTAAAAAGTTTAATTACAACTATATCTGGATTTGCAATTTGTGTACATTCCGCTTGCATGTGAATGTCTATTTG